>NW_024412434.1:378251-408860 GCF_014898765.1 Herpailurus yagouaroundi
ATAGCAGCACTCTCAACAATAGCCAAATTATGGAAAGAGCCTAAATGTCCATCAACTGATGAATGGATAAAGAAATTGTGGTTTATATACACTATGGAATACTACGTGGCAATGAGAAAAAATGAAATATGGCCTTTTGTAGCAACGTGGATGGAACTGGAGAGTGTGATGCTAAGTGAAATAAGCCATTTAATCTTTTTACCTCTATGGTATCTCAATATTCTCAAATTCCGCTATATTTTTCTTTGTAACTAGGTTGTTTGCTTATATAGAATCTGAAATCACTAATTGCTTAGTAACCAGTCATTTTAATGAAACTTGGGTGGTTCAGTCAGTTAAGTGTCCGACTTCGGCTCAGGTCATGATCTCAGTTTGTGAGTTTCAGTCCTGCATTGGGCTCTAGCTGACAGCTTGGAGCCTGGAGCTTGCTTCAGGTTCTGTCTCCCTCTACTTCTGCCTCTCCCCTACTCATGCTCTGTCTCTGTCTCTGTGTCTGTCTTTCTTTCTCTCTCAAAAATAAATAAATATTTAGAAATAAAAAAAATTAATTAAAAAAAGGAAACAGGTAAAAGCTCTTTGATATGTACTCAAAAATTAATAAGATAGTTATATAATCAAGAAGAACATTCTCTTGAAGCTAAGTCTCAGTCAGTTATGGTGAAAAATATAGGATGAAGTATTTTATTACTCTTTCTTGCTCTTAACTTCATTTATTTCTTTCATTTTTCACACGTTCTTCTACTCCTTTGTCATCTGTTTGTTTGCTTTGTCTTTTTATTTCATCATTTTCTTTTTATTTGATGACTTATACTGGAATATGGTGAAAATGTAAGGTTACTTTAAAGTGAAAAATAAGGAAAATATAAAAGGAAACAAGATTTATATATGTAATTTCAGTTGTATTTTATATACATAACTTGTTAATTTGTTATAATTTACAGTTATTCAATATTGGCTATAAATAATTTAAAAATTACAGGAAACATAAGGAAGTGGTCAACAAATTTGAAATATATGTTAATCAGTGCTACAGACGTATACATCTGTAACCTAACAGTTTTATATGAAACTTTTTGAGGGAAAATCAAAATAAGAAATTATGCATGTTAAAGAACTCATTGATTTGTCATTAAATGACAAAGGGAGTGAAAAAGGGAGGCCAATTCACTAAACAAGCATGTTTGGAAGTGCAGAGTCTATGTCAGGTACTGGCCTAGGTACTTGGGGTATATTAGTAAGTAAACTAAGTCCATACTATTAAGTGTACATTTTTTTATGATTTTAATATGTTGATGAAATTGATATCTCAGTAACTCTCATGAATTTTAAACTTATTTAGTGACCATTACCCAGATATATCATCCTGTTCCAAAAAATAGAAAGGGAAGAAAAACTTCCAGACTCATTCTATGAAGCCAGCATTACTTTGATTCCCAAAACAGACAGAGACCCAACAACAACAAAAAAAGAGAACTACAAGCCCATATCCCTGGTGAATATTGATGCAAGAAATCTCAACAAGATACTAGCAAATTGAATTCAACAGCATGTAAAAATAATTATTCACCATGATCAGGCGAGATTCATTCCTGGCTGCAGGGCTGGTTCAATATTCACAAATCAATCAATGTGATACATCACATTAACAAAAGAAAATATAAGAACCACATAATCCTATCAATTAATGCAGAAAAGGCATTTGACAAGACATAGCATCCTTTCTTAATAAAGACCCTTGTCAAAGTTGGTATAGAAGGAACATACTTAAACATCATAAAGGCCATTTATGAAAAGCCTACAGTTAATATCATCCTCAATGGGGAAAAACTGAGAGCTTTTCCCCTGAGATCAGGAACATGATAGGGATGTCCACTCCCACCACTGTGAGGGATGTCCTAAAATCAGCAATCAGACAGCAAAATGAAATAAAAGGCATCAAAATTGGCAAAGATGAAGTCAAGCTTTCACTTTTTGCAGATGACATGATAGTATACACGGAAAACCCCATAGACTCCACTAAAAGTCTGTTAGAACTGATACATGAATTCAGCAAAATTTCAGGATGCAAAATTAATGTACAGAAATCAGTTGCATTTCTATACACCAATAATGAGGCAACAGAAAGACAAATAAAGAAACTGATCCCATTCACAACTGCACCAAGAATCATAAAATACCTAGGAATGAACCTAACCAAAGATGTAAAAGAACTGTATGCTGAAAACTATAGAAAATGTATGAAGGAAATTGAAGAAGATACAAAGAAATGGAAAAAAATTCCACACTCATGGATTGGAAGAATAAATATTGTTAAAATGTCAATACTACCCAAAGAAATCTACACATTCAATGCAATCCCAATCAAAATTGCACCAGCATTCTTCTCAACGCTAGAACAAGCAATCCTAAAATCTGTATAGAACCACAAAAGACCCCGAATAGCCAAAGTAATTTTGAAGAAGAAGACCAAAGCAGGAGGCATCACAATCCCAGACTTTAGCCTCTACTACAAAGCTGTCATCATCAAGACAGCATGGTATTGGCACAAAAACAGACACAGAGACCAATGGAATAGAATAGAGACCCCAGAATTGGACTCACAAATGTATGGCCAACTAATCTTTGACAAAGCAGGAAAGAATATTCAATGGAAAAAAGACAGTCTCTTTAACAAATGGTGCTGGGAGAACTGGACAGCAACATGCAGAAGAATGAAACTAGACCACTTTCTTACACCACAAAAAAAATAAACGCAAAATGGATGAAGGACCTGACTGTGAGATAGGAAACCATCAAAACCCTACAGGAGAAAGCAGGGAAAAAACTCTCTGACCTCAGACACAGCAATTTCTTACTCGACACATCTCTAAAGGCAAGGGAATTGAAAGCAAAAATGAACTATTGGGACTTCATCAAGATAAAAAGCTTCTGTACTAAAAAGGAAACAATCAACGAAACTAGAAGGCAAATGACGGAATGGGAAAAGATATTTACAAATAACATATCAAATAAAGGGCTAATATCAAAAATCTGTAAAGAACTCTCCAAACTCCACACCTGAAAAACAAATAATACAGTGAAGAATTGGGCAGAAGACATGAATAGACACTTTTCTAAAGAAGACATCCAGATGGCCAACAGGCACATGAAAAGATGCTCAATGTCACTCCTCATCAGGGAAATACAAATCAAAACTACACTGATATATCACCTCACGCTGGGCAGAGTGGTTAAAATGAACAACTCAGGAAGCTATCGATGCTGGCAAGGATGCAGAGAAACGGGAACCCTCTCACACTGTTGGTGGGAATGCAAACTGGTGAAGCTGCTCTGGAAAACAGTGTGGAGGTTCCCCCCCCCCAAAAAAAAATAGATCTACCTTATGACCCAGCAATAGCACTGCTTGGAATTTACCCAAGGGTTTACAGGATTGCTGATGCATAGGGATACTTGTATCCAAATGTCAGGCAGAGAGAGACAGATGCCATATGTTTTCACTCATATGTTCATCCTGAGAAACTTAACAGAAGACCAGGGGGGAGGGGAAGGGGGGAAAACGAAGTTACAGAGAGGGAAGGAGGGAAACCATAAAAGACTCTTAAATACTGAGAACAAACTGAGGGTTGATGGGAGTGGGGTAGAGGGGAAAGTGGGTGATGGGAATTGAGGAGGGCACCTGTTTGGATAAACATTGGGTGTTGTGTGGAAACCAATTTGACAATTATATATATATATATATATATATATATATATAGGCAGAAGACACGAACAGACATTTCTCCAAAGAAGACATAAAAATGGCTAACAGACACATAAAAATGCTCAACATCACTCATTATCAGAGAAATACAAAGCAAAACCACAATGAGATACCACCTCACACTGTCAGAGTGACTAAAATTAAGACTATATGAAAAAATAGATGTTGGTGAGGATGCAGAGAACAGGGAACCTTCATGCACTGTTGATTGGAATGAAAATTGGTGCAGCCACTCTGGAAAACAGTATGCCTGTTCCTCAGAAAATTAAAAATAGAACTACTCTATGACCTAGCACTATTACTAGTCAGTATTTATCCAAAGAATACAAAAATGCTGATTCAAAGAGATACATGCATCCCATTGTTTATGACAGCACTTTCAACAGTAGCCAAATTATGGAAAGAGCCCAAATGTCCATTGAATGATGAATGGATAAAGAAGATGTGGTATATATACACAATGAATGAATATTACTTGGTGATCAAAAATAATGAAATCTAGGTGTGCTTGGGTGGCTCAGTCAGTTAAGCTTCTAATTCTTGATCTTGGTTCAGGTCATGATATCATGGTTCATGAGTTTGAGCTTGCATTGAGCTCCTCTCTGTCAGTGCAGGGCCTACTTGGGGTTCTATCTCTCCCCCTCTCTCTGCCCTTGCCCTGCTCTCTCTCTCTCTCTCTCTCTCTCTCTCTCTCTCTCTCTCCCTGTCTCTCTGAAAATAAATAAACTAAAAAGAGGAAAATGAATTAAATCTTGCCATTTGTAACAACGTAGTTGGAACTAGAGTGTATTAAGCTAAGCAAAATAAGAGTCAGAGCAAGATGAATATAATATGATTTTACCCATATGTGGAATTTAAGAAACAAAACAGAACATATTGGAAGGGAAGGAAAAATGTCATAAAAACATAGAGGAAGGCAAACCATAAGAGACTCTTAAATACATAAAACAAACTGAGGGTTGCTAGAGGTGAGTTAGGTGGATGGGATGGGCTAAATGGGTGATGAGCATTAAGGAGGGCACTTGTTGGGATGAGCACTGGGTGTTAAATGGAAGCAATGAATCACTAAATTCTACTCCAGAAACCAATACTACATATATGTTAACTAACTTGAATTTAAATTTAAAAAATAAAATGATAAAATAATAATAATAATAATAATAATGACAGATCTAGTTAATTGCAATCATCTGTAGCCCAAAACTATTGTTTCTCTGTGTCCCACTCATAGCTAACGTCCTTCTTAGCATCTCTTTGTGAATTAGAACACAAATCTAAATGTCTTATATGTTGCCTCTAGCATTCAAAGGAACCCATTAGCAGTGTTCCTCTTAATGCATTTCCCTTTCATTTAAAGGTAGGATGCCCAAATAAATACCCCACATTATTGAATTCTTAGACTATACTAAAGTGGAAACCCTCATTTTTGCCATAAAAATGTCCAAGATATCTATCTCTGGGTTGCCTCAGCTGTTTGGATTTTCAGAGATTCTATCACTTTTATAACAAACAACCTGCAGTAAAATCTTTATATTATAAATGTTCCCATGGATTTCTGTTTTACTGCTTCAATCATGACTAATTCAGGACCAAATAACTGATTAAACCTTACCAAATCATTTTGTAGCTGAGGCAATTTTTATTGTGATGCTGGCCCTTAAACCATTATGTTAACCACAACCAGCATGTTTCTATTGGTCCCTGCCAACACTCATCCATAGCTACCCAAATTAAGTGGACAAATTTCTTCTTCAATGCCTTCAGAAAATGGCCAGTACAGTTTTGAAAGATACTTGGAGGCCGTTTACAAATTTATTCTTAATGCCTTAATTATATTAAGAAATTGTATTCCAGAGCCACATTGTCAACATGGACAATGTGTAGATGAGATTATACATGATAAATTTATTTCAATATTTCTAATTCTCCAAGATTTTGGGTACACTTCTCCTCATTATACTAAGAAAGTGTATCTCAATTTCATTTACAGTAAGCCACTAATGTGCTCAAATTTTATTTAACCAAGCATGTAAATAATTACAATCATTCACATTTGCCTAAATAGAGAAATAAAAAGATAAATTATTCTTTACCCCAGTATCATGGAAAAATCCACAATAGTTTTTATATAAAGGAATTTATCTTTTCTTCTAGTTGTTAAGTTATTGGACTTAGAGATACACATAAAATAACTAATTCTATTTAACTTTTTGTAGCTGCATCATCAATGAATTCAGCCAAAATTATGCCCTTCTTTACTTGGTCTACCATCCATAGGATCCATTCTTACACAACTTTAGATATTTGTCAATATAAATTGCCAATATCTTACAATTCTTTGGGGGCATTAACTTTTTACTCTAAGGTTTTCACAGAGTTGGCAGGAGTTACAGAAGTTTGGGGAGTGGTGCAGGATACTGGCTTCCCCTTGTAAAATAATTCCTTAAGGTAAGAAGAAGTTTGGGAGTGATGTAAGATACTGGCTTCCCCCTATAAAATAACTGCTTAGGGGCACTTGGGTGGCGCAGTCGGTTAAGCGTCCGACTTCAGCCAGGTCACGATCTCGCGGTCCGTGAGTTCGAGCCCCGCGTCAGGCTCTGGGCTGATGGCTCAGAGCCTGGAGCCTGTTTCCGATTCTGTGTCTCCCTCTCTCTCTGCCCCTCGCCCGTTCATGCTCTGTCTCTCTCTGTCCCAAAAATAAATAAACGTTGGGAAAAAAATTTAAAAAAAATAAAATAAAATAAAATAACTGCTTAATGTAAGATTACTACAGAGCTCTCAAGTAAGGGTGATTATTTGCTTCAGCTGATAAGACAGACTCATGAGGTTCAAAGGCTTAGGACTACCCCGAGTTATTTAAATCCTCTCTTATACCTCCCTCCTCTGAACTTTACATGTTAATATTTGTTGAATTGTGCCAAAACTCTCACATAACGATTTTGGGAGGCCTTAACTAAATTGATATTTCTACAATCAACAGAATCTATGTTTTGGTTTGGCTCTTGGCAAGTGCACAAAAGAAAAAAATAATTTAACACAGTCATAGAATGCCTCTACTTTTTGAACGGAGAATTGTGAAGTTTAAGTTGGTCATTTTCTTTCATAATGTTGCAAAGAATTGGGTTTTAGGCAGAAAATATTTGGACAAGTGAGAGAAATATAGAATTAGTTACTTGACCAAGTTAAATAAAGTGAAAATATTTTTTTGGAGATGAGATTCTGCCAGCTCATGGCATGTAGTCATGAATGTTGGCCATGATATCAGTGGACACCAGTTATGAAGTGCCCATTGAAGAAAAGACTAGGAACCAAATGGCAAGTCATAGACTGTTTAAAATGAGAAAATTGCTAGCTCAAATTCCAAAAAGAATTGAGGGGTCCTGGACAAGCATAAACAATGTACAATTTTGTAAAGGCAAGTGCTCCACGGTGAGATCATGAATATTAGGAACAAAAATGTCAGAGATCAAGGTTAATTCAGACAAGGGAGATTTCCCAATGTTGGGGAAAAATGATGCTTAAACTTCCCGAATTCAGTTACAAGCTTGAAATGAACTAACTGAATTTTACTTTGATTTTGGCAGATGATGTGTTTAAATCGGCTATGATTAGAAATAGAAAAGTAATGTGCTATTCCTTATACCCAGTGTCATGGAAAAATGTATACGCTTTTTAATACTAAAATAAATTATCTTTTCTTCTAGCTATTAATTATTGAGGCATACACCAAATAGCTCATTTTATTTTTGAGTTTTTGTTTTGTTCTCAAAATTTTCAGAAAAAAAATTCAGACTAGCAGAGTTAGCAGTAGCATATTTGATTATAAATAAAATGTTTTAGACTGCTTTTACACATAACTTTTACTTTACCTGTCACAACTGCATCTTCTGGTCTCATAAAACACATACATAAAGAAGAAAACAATGTTTTCAGAGTTCTATATGATTAGCCAGGAAAAGACCTCCTCTGTCTACCCCAAACTGAGGGCCAGCTATAAAGGGGAATGGGAGAATTGAAGCAAGAGTACTACAAGGTAGCTTGTCAACTATGGCAAGTGTATACAGTTTAATAGTATTCATTAAACTTACATTTTAGGGAAATGGTATATTGAAACAGATAAAATAGCATAGAAATATAACTAAGCCGTCCTAAAATGCATTTTAAAAGAAAATATGGCAAAATATTATTGGTGCCTATTTTGGATGGAATTATTGTTAAATTTTTAAATGTTCTCTGCTTTTGGGGCACCGTGGTGGCTCAGTCAATTGAGCGTCCAACTTAGGCTCAGGTCATGATCTCACGGTCTGTGAGTTCGAGCCCCGCGTCTGCTTTGTGCTGACACCTCGGAGCCTGGAGCCTGCTTCGGATTCTGTGACTCCCTCTCTCTCTGACCCTCCCCTGTTCATGCTCTGTCTCTTTGTGTCTCAAAAATAAATAAACATTAAAAAAAATTTAAATGTCCTCTGCTTTTGGGGTGCCTGGGTGGCTCCATTGGTTAAGCATCTGACTTCATCTCAGATCATGATCTTGCAGTTTGTGAGTTTGAGCCTGCAACGGGCTCTCTGCTGACAGCTCAGAGCCTGGAGCCTGTTTCAGATTCTCTGTCTCCCTCTTTCTCTGCCCCTCCCCCACTCATGCTCTGTCTCTGTCTCTCAATAATAATCATCAAAAAAATAAAAAAAAATTTTCTCTGCTTTTTAAAACTTTTTGGAGTACTTTTCTAAATACTCTTACAACAGGATTTGTATTAAAAATATCAATCTGCAGGGGCACCTGGGTGGCTCAGTCGGTTGGGCGTCCGACTTCAGCTCGGGTCATGGTCTTGCAGTTCGAGTTTGAGCCCTGCATCGGGCTCTGTGCTGATAGCTCAGAGCCTGGAGCCTGCTTCAGATTCTGAATCTCTCTCTCTCTCCCCCTCCCCTGCTCATGCTCTGCCTCTCTCTGTCTCTCAAAAGTAAATAAATATTAAAACCAATAAAAAATATCAATCTGCAAATCAGAAAAATCCGTTATTGCCAAAAGAGGACAGAAGAAATAAATTTGGCACTCTGTTAAGTATAATGTAGGATCAGTAAACAAACAAAAAAAATATAAGAACAGAGGCATATACTCCACTCCCTTCTGATAAAGGTAAATTAAACTCCAAAGAATTCCCAAACTTGGAAGCCATGTATTTCAAGTCAATTCTTAGTCAAATCACACTGTTAAAAAACAAAACAAAACAAAAACATGGCAAAGTTTTAATTCCCATTAAAATGCTTAAAAACAAAAACAGCCTATCAATATTAAAAGACAAATATAGTGAGAGAAAGCAAGTGTTGTCGTTACAGAAAGGAGGAAAATGCCATTTCTTTGCTTAATGTTTCCTTAATTTAAAACAGGACTTTGGATATTCTTAGATGTAAGGTTCAAGTTGGTGAAAATAAACTATCAGTTTGTTACCTATAATTAACTTCATAATAAAACACAGATACTTATTTATGTGAACATTAAATGCTTTTCAAAAGTCTAAATTGTGAAGATAATAAATCTTTCCATTAAATTAGTGGGAAAAGAGCTCAAAACCCAGCTGAATGATTCATTATTTTAATGACTTCCTGCTTTACTACATCACCCTCATCTTTATTTGGTGTTGGCAGTTTCAGTCCCTTTTAAAGATTTAGGCTTACAATGAAGCTTCTATAAATGTCCAGATCTTTGTCATGCCAGTATGTAGGCCATTCTCCTTTAGGAATGATGAGGAGGCTGGAAAGCAGTTGTCCCAAGGGAAAGTTGCTTCCAGCCCAAGCTGTCCAAGCATCATTATGAAATAGATTGGACTGCTGACTCAGGGTGTGACAGAGGCAGCCACTGTGCAGAAGCAAATTTATAAACAGGTCTGTCGCAGCAGGTGTCACTAAAAGGCAATCTTGTGGGCTCTAATTATACCAATTGAGCGAGTTCTAGAGGAGAGGGAAAAGGGAGAAGAGACCTAAAGCTGCACTCAAAGGAAAGTGAACAATTTCCTTTCTGTTTCCACCCCTATATTTCCAATAGCATATTGATTTGGATTTATTTTATCAAACCGCAATGGTTATAAACAGATTGTGATTTCTTTTCACACACAATATGTTGGCTTTATATTTATTCTCCTGGCCCAACAGTGTCTAAACATGTACTTACTTAAATTGATATAAATGCAGCTGGTCATCATCTGACTGCATGTCTACTGAGATAAAAACTTGGAGATAATTTATTTTTTTAATTTTTTTCAATATATGAAGTTTATTGTCAAATTGGTTTCCATACAACACCCAGTGCTCATCCCAAAAGGTGCCCTCCTCAATACCCATCACCCACCCTCCCCTCCCTCCCAACCCCCATCAACCCTCAGTTTGTTCTGTTTTTAAGAGTCTCTTATGCTTTGGCTCTCTCCCACTCTAACCTCTTTTTTTTCCTTCCCCTCCTCCATGGGTTTCTGTTAAGTTTCTCAGGATCCACATAAGAGTGAAACCATATGGTATCTGTCTTTCTCTGTATGGCTTATTTCACTTAGCATCACACTCTCCAGTTCCATGCACGTTGCTACAAAGGGCCATATTTCATTCTTTCTCATTGCCACGTAGTACTCCATTGTGTATATAAACCACAATGTCTTTATCCATTCATCAGTTGAGGGACATTTAGGCTCTTTCCATAATTTGGCTACTGTTGAGAGTGCTGCTATAAACATTGGGGTACAAGTGCCCCTATGCCTCAGTACTCCTGTATCCCTTGGGTAAATTTTTAGCGGTGCTACTGCTGGCTCAGAGGGTAGGTCTATTTTTAATTTTTTGAGGAACCTCCACACTGTTTCCCAGAGCGGCTGCACCAGTTTGCATTCCCACCAACAGTGCAAGAGGGTTCCTGTTTCTCCACATCCTCTCCAGCATCTGTAGTGTCCTGATTTGTTCATTTTGGCCACTCTGACTGGCATGAGGTGATATCTGAGTGTGGTTTTGATTTGTATTTCCCTGATGAGGAGCGACGTTGAGCATCTTTTCATGTGCCTGTTGGCCATCCGGATGTCTTCTTTAGAGAAGTGGACAGACATGAATTTCGTGCCATTGTATTTCTTGTAGAGTTGGTGTTTCTGATGATGTTTTCTAATCCTTTCTAGTCTTTGTTTCTTTTGGTCTTTTTTTTCCCACTCAAAGACTCCTCTTAAGAATTTCTTGCAGGGCTGTTTTAGTGATAACAAATTCCTTTAGTTTTTGTTTGTCTGGGAAGGTCTTTATATCTCCCTCTGTTGTGAATGACAGCTTTGTGGATAAAAAAATCATGGCTGCACATACTTCCCATTCAGCACTTGAATATGTCTATCAGTCCTTTCTGGCCTACCATGATTTTGTGGACAGATCTGCTGTGAACCTGATCTGTCTTCCTTTATAGGTTAAGGACTTTTTTTTCCCTTTTGGCTTTCTTTATTCTTTACTTGTCTGCATATTTTGTGAATTTGACTATGACATATCTTGGTGATGGTTGGTTTTTGTTGAATCTAATGGTAGTTCTCTGTGCTTCTTTGATTTTGATGTCTGTGTCCTTCTCAAGATTAGGGAGTTTTTCACCTACAATGTGCTCCCATAAACCCTCTGCCCCTTTTTCTCTCTCTTCATCTTTGGGGCTCTTTTGATACAAATGTTGTTTCTCCTAATAAGTCGTTGAGTTCGCTAAATCTTGTAGTGTGATCTTTTGCCTTTCCCCGCCTTTTCCTGTTTCATTATTTTCCACAGTTTTATCTCTTATATTGCTGATTCACTGTTCTGTTTCATTCATCCTTGCCATCACAACATCCATTTGAGACTGCATTTTGGTTATAAGCTTTTTTATTTCAGCCTGACTAGATTTTAGTTCTTTTATCTCTGCAGAAAGGAATTTTCTGGTGTCTTCTATGCTTTTTTCAACCCCAGCTAGTATTCTTATATTCATGGTTTTAAATTCTAATTCAGATATCTTACTTATATCTGAGTTGATTAAGTCCCTAGCCATCATATCTTCCTGTTCATTCTTTTGGGGTGAATTTCTCCATCTTGTCATTTTGTATGAAGAAAAAATAATAAACAAATAAAAACTTAAAAGTAAAAAAAAAAATCAGAACAAAAGTGAAGGAAGCTGGACCCTAGGTATATTTTACTCTGTTTGTTGAGAGAAACTTGATAGAAAAGAGAAAAGAGAAAGAAAAAAAGTTTAAACATTTTTTTAAATAATAAAATAAAATGAAGAAAGTAAAACAATGAAAAAATTTTGCTCTTTCTGTATCCAAGAAAGGAAAAGAAATAAAGAAAAAAAAAATAAAAAGGAAAACGACAGAAGCAAAAACAGGCAAAGAAAATGAACAAAATGATGAACAAATTCATCCAGTTAGAAGTTAGATCCAGTTTCCCCTAGAACTGAAACTTTGCAGTACACTATGGTCTGTAGACTGAACAGGTGGAAGGGATTTGTGCTGGCCTTCCGGGAGATGTGCCTGGAGGAGAAAGGTGGGTGGGGCTTGGTATAACAGCTCTGTTCTCTACTTGGTGGTGCTGCTTAGCTCACTGGAGTCAATCCACACACACATGCGTTGTACGTAAAAATGACTTCAGCCTGCTCTCTAGTTTCTGGTGTGAGACTTTCATGCCATCACAGATGTGCAATCAATCATCCCTCCTTTGTCTTAGTCTTCTGTTCACTCTCTGCCTTTACCCTGTCTGTGTCCAAGCTGTCTGCCTGCCAGGCTATGCCTCCCTCCAGAGTTTTATCCCAAATGGTGTCGGGTTTCAAAACCCCACGCTTCAGAGTCCCCTGCAGCTTGGAACCACACTGATTCTCTGGAGGAGGGACTTATCATGCAATGGACTGGTACTGACTTGTCCCAGAAAACGTTAACATGATCCTGCAGCATAAGAGGCTCAGAGTTTATAGTCAACCTCAATACACAGCTGGTGCCGGGTTTTGTTGCCCTCAGGGAGTGTCTTAGTGTCAATATCGGTAAACATTGAAACTCTCTGGGGTCCACTGAGACTGTTGCCTACAGGGAGGCCCATATTGCCTCTACGAATGCACTCCAACCAAGAGAATTTCTCCACATGTTGCACATGGGACCCCTCAGATTGTGCTGCTTGCTTCTGGGGTCTCACCCTGCTTCCTCACCAGAATACTGCCAGACACTGGGCTCTGAAACCCAGACTCTGTGTTCCACTGTCTATAGAAAATTGGAAGTATTGGAACCCTTTCCTTTTTCCCATCAATGGTTTTTGTGAACAGATTTCTTGTCCATTCCCCTGTGAGTGTTTTCACTCTTTCTCTCCAGCTACTTTCAGGGGGAGTGCTTTTCTTGTGTGTTCCTGATATGCTTCTCTCCCTCCCACTCTGGTTTTCTCTCTGTCCCCCACAAAAATGGCTCCCTACCCTCCATTGTTCCACAGCTGTTCTTTACTCCAATTCACCTTTCTGCACCATGTATCTGCTTAGTTCTCTGGCTCAAATTATGCAGATTATTGTGTTAATCCTCAGATCAATTTCCTAGGTATTAAAAATGGTTTGCTGCTGATCTAGCTGGGTTTCAGGGATGATATAATTTAAGGGTCCCCATATTACTCTGCCATCTTAACTCCTCCCTGACATACCTTTTTAAATTTTAAATTATATTTTTCAAAATCCATAAATCCGTCATTTTCACTTGTCCTTTATCCTCACAACTTATGACATCAATTCAAAGTTACCTAATTTGAATTTTCTCAATTATATTTTCAGTTTCACTATTATGGATTTTCATTTGGATATTACTTTTCAATTTATCTGCTATGTTTCCTTATATAAAAAAGATCCATTTTTATCCCAATCAGCATTTAGGTTTCTGGATTTGCATACCAACCTCAAATTTCCCCATTAACTCATGTTTTGTTTTGTTTTGATACCTTTATGTGGTATGTAAGATTATTCTGAGCATGGGACAATTTAAAAAATATATATATTTTTACCAAGAGAATCAGAAATGGCAGAGAAGTAGGGGGACTTGAAGTTCCCTTGTCCTTCAAACACAGCAGTATTGAGGCCAGAGGACTTGGAATTCCAAGAGTCCAGGCTGCAGAGTGACAGACACATTGCCAGGGGCCCACGGGGACAACCTGGAGGCCATAGGTTTACTTCAGCTAACAAATCAAAGCACACTTGGTGAAGGGTCTGAACCATCACAACAAGTAGGAGGATAAAACAACCAGAGTCACAATAGGGAACACATAACACAAATCCAAAAATACCTCCTGATGGGCAGCCCTGGACAGTGTATGACCCCTCTTTAATATAGTGGTGCTCTCAGGTTCAGGGCACATAACAAGATTTTAAAACACATAAGAGACAGAAAACTAGCCAAAATGATGAAAGTAAAGAATTTTCCTCAAATGAAATTCCAGGAAGAAATGACAGCTAAAAAATTTATCAAAACAGATATAAACAGTATAGCTGATCAAGAATTTAGAATAATAGTAATAAGATTAATCGCTGGGCTTGAAAAAAAGCATAGAATACAGTAGAGAATCTTTTGCTGCAGAGATCAAGGAACTAAAATATAGTCATGCTGAATAAGAAATGTTTTAAATGAGGTGCAAAATAAGCTAGATGTGGTCACAGTGAGGAGATAAGGGGAGGTCAAAGGGGAGGTAAGTAAAATAGAAGATAAAATTATGAAAAAGATGAAAACACAGAGATAAAGAGAAAAAACAGAGATAAAAAAATTCTAGACCATGAGGGGAGAATTAGAGAATGAAGTGACTCAATGAAACCTAATAATATCTGGATCATAGGAGTTCCAGAAGAAGAAGAGAGAGAAGGTGAAGAAGGTTTACTTGAACAAATCATAGCTGAGAACTTCCCCAATATGGAGAGGCAGACATTCAAATCCAGGAGGCACAGAGAACTCCCTTCAGACATAACAAGAATTGATCTTCTCCAGTACATATCATAGTGAAACTGGCAAACAGAAAAAGAAAGAAAAAGTAGTTAGGGATAAATGGGCCTTAATCTACAAGGGTAGACACACAAGGGTAGTAGCAGACCTGTCCACTGAAACTTGTCAGGCAAAAATGGAGTGGCCGGGAATATTCAATGTGCTGAATAGGAAAAATATGCAGCCAAGAATCATTTACCCAGCAAGGCTGTCATTCAGAATAGAAAGGGAGATAAAGGTTTTCCCAGACAAACAAAAATTGAAAGTTCATAACCACTAACCATCCCTGCAAGATATCCTAAGGGGGACTCTTTGAGTAGAAGGTTGTAAAGTCTTCAAAGGTCCAGAGACAATGCCAGAAGCAGGAAACCTACAGATAACACAATGACACTAAATCCATATCTATCAATAATAACTGAATGTAAATGGACTAAATGCTCCAGTCAAAAGACATAATATATCAGAATGGATTAAAAAAAAATAAGGTCCATATATATGCTGTCTACAAGAGACCCATTTTACCTGAGGACATCTTCAGATTGAAAGTGAGAGAATGGAGAACCATCTGTCATGCTACTGGAAGTCAAAAGAAAGCTGGAGTAGCCATACTTATATCAGACAAACTAGATTTTAGACTAAAGGCTGTAACAAGAGGTAAAGAAGGGCATTATATCATAATTATGGGTCTATCCATCAAGAAAACCTAACAATTAATAATGTTTACGCACCTAATTTGATGACACCCAAATATATAAATCAATTAATCAGAAACATAAACTATCTTATTGGAAAGAATACAGTATTTGCAAGTTACTTTAATACTCCATTTACAACAATACACAAGTCATCTAGGAAGAAAATCAATCAAGAATAAATGGTCATGAGGGAGGAGCCAAGATAGTAGAACAGCATGGAAATTTTTTTTGTGTGTTGTGTCCATGAAATACAGCCAGATCAACACTAAACCATCCTGCACACCTAGAAAACTGCTTGGAAGATTAACACAACAATCTACACAACTTGAACCATGGAACTTAGCAGGTACGTGGCCCAGAGGGGTGAAGTGGGGGAGAGAAACTGCGGAGGGCAGGAAGCTGTTTTTGCTTTCAGAGAGAGGACAGAGAGGGTGTGTGTATGTGTGTGTGGGGGAGATACAGGAAAAGCAACCCCCCACAAAAGCAGCTGAAGAGAACTGGAAAGGTGGAAACAGCCACAGGGACTGAACTAAAAAGGGAGAATGGAGAAATTAGAGGGTTTCAATTCCATTAAGACTCTAAAGAAGAGTGCAGAGTCTGAAACTCTGCAACTCGATAGCTGGTGGGAATGGCAAATTCCCAGGAGCAGAGTGAAGTCTGGGGGTTTGCCAGCCACACAGGGAGAGGACATCTGGTAGAGGCTGTGTGGCATCCCCACAGGCAAAGACCCCAGTGGACCCAGGAGAACAACCACATTCGTTAGTGCTGGAACAAGGTCATTGGGGGTGAGCATGATGCCAGATGTGTGTTGGGATTTTCCATAATCTCTGAAACACTGCTGCTACACCAGCGTGTGAACTTTTTCTGGAGTAGGCTGGCACCCCCAGCCGCAGTCTCTGGGCATTGGCAGCACAATCCTGCGAATGTTCCTGGGTGGGACTGGCACCAGGCCATTGCTTGGTGAGACCCTCCTGCAGGGGGGCAGAAAGGGTCAAAGCTACAGTCCCTCAGAAATAAGGGGTCGGAAAACACAGCTGCATCTGAGATAAAACTCAGGAGGAAGGTGCTTCCTGGGCTTGGTCACAGTGTAAAAGCGGGGAGTGGACAGAAGTCGAAGACAAAGGACAGGTATGCTATTACTGATGGGGGAGAACAGAGTTCCCATACTAGAGACTGGGTAGCTGGTTGATGCCATTTTTAGCCCTCCTGTGCATGTGCGTACACACTTACAAGTGCACAGCAATCCACCCCAGTGAGCTAAGCAGCACCATCTAGTGGAGAATGGAGCCATTACACTAAGCCCTGCCCAACTGGCCCCACATCGTTCTTCAAAAACATGAATCTCTCCTCCTGCTTAGTTTATGGACTATAAAGCACATTACAGTTTTACTCCTAGGGGAAAATGAAGTAATTTCAGTCATATTTCAGTCTGTTCACTATCCATCTATTCAATTTTCTTTTTCTTCTTCTTTTTTTCTTGAATACAGAAATAGAAAAATTTATTTTTATTTATAATGTTTATTAAAAATGTTTTTCTGTAATTTTTCTACTATTTTCTTTTTACTTTGTGTAATTTTTTCAAGTTCTATTTTACTTCAATCATTTCATTTTATTCTATTTCAGTGTATTAATTTTTTCAAATTTTCAAATGATTTACTTTTTTTCTTTCCCCTTTTTTTCTGTAATCTATCAAGCCCCTTTCAATACCCAGACCAAAACACACCTAGGCTCTAGCATCATTTACTTGATTTGTGTGTGTGTGTTGTTTTAAATTTTTAAATTTTAATACTTTTATTAATTTTTTTAATTTATTTTTTTACCTCATTAATTCCTTTTCTCCCTTCTAAATAACAAAATGAAGAAATTCATCCCAAAAGAAAGAACAGGAAGAAACAACAGCCACGGACTTAACCAACACAGATACAAGAAAGTTATCTAAAGCAGAATTTAGAATCATGATAATAAAAATACTAGCTGGAGTCAAAAATAGATTAAAATCCTTTTCTGCAGAGATAAAAGAAGTAAAAGCTAATCAGGATGAAATAAAAAAAATGCTATAACTGAGCTGTAATCTCGAATGGATGCCACATCCAAGGATGGATGAGGCAGAGCAGAGAATCAGTGATATAGAGGACAAACTTATGGAGGGTAATGAAGCAGAAAGAAAAAAAAAAAAGAAAGAGATTAAGGCAAAAGAGCATGATTTAACAATTAGAGAAATCAGTGACTCATTAAAAAGGAACAACATCAGAATCATAGGGGTCACAGAGAGGAAGAGAGAGAAAAAAAGGTAGAAGAGTTATCTGAGGAAATCATAGCAGAAAACTTTCCTCACCTGGGGAAAGACCAGACATAAAAATCCAGGAAGCACAGAGGACTCCCATTAGATTCAACAAAAATAGACCATCAACAAGGCATATAATAGTCAAATTCACAAAATCCTCAGGAAAAGAAAGAATCATGAAAGCAGCAAAGGGAAAAAGTCCTTAACTTACAAGGGAAGAGAGATCAGGTTCACAGCAGACCTATCCACAGAAACTTGGCAGGCCAGAAAACAGTGGCAGGATACATTCAATGTGCTAAATCAGAAAAATATGCAGCCAAGGATTCTTTATCCAGCAAGGCTGTCATTCAAAATAGAAGGAGAGATAGTTTCCCAGACAAACAAAAATTAAAGGAGTTTGTGACACAGAACCAGCCCTGCAAGAAATTTTAAGGGGGACTCTCTAAGGGTAGAAAAGATGAAAAAAAAAAACCAAAAAATGAATAAATAAATAAATACCAAAAGCAACAAAGACTAAAAAGGACCAGAGAAAACCACCTGAAACTCCAACTCTATAAGCAACATAATGGCAATAAATTAATATCTTTCAGTACTCACTCTAAATGTCAATAAACTAAATGATCCAATCAAAAGATATGGGTAACAGAATGGATAAGAAAACAAGGTCCATCTGTATGCTGTTTACAAGAGACCCACTTTAGACCTAAAGTCACCTTCAGATTGAAAATAAGGTGATGGAGAACCATCTATCATGCTAATTGTTGACAAAAGAAAGCCAGAGTAGTCATACTTATATCAGATCATCTAGACTTTAAAATAAAAACTGTAACAACACATGAAGAGGGCATTATATCATAATTAAGGGGTCTGTCCACCAAGAAGACCTAATAATTGTAAACATTTATGCTCCAAATGTGAGAGCTCCCAAATATATAAATCAATTAATCACAAACATAAAGAAACTCATTGATAATAACACCATAATAGTAGTGGACTTCAACACCCCATTTATAACAATGGACAGATCATCTAGTCAGAAAATCAACAAGGAAATAATGGCTTTCAATGACACACTGGGCCAGATGGACTTAACAGATATATTCAGAACATTTCGTATCCTAAAGCAGCAGAATATACATTCTTCTCCAGTGCACATGGAACGTTCTTCAGAATAGACCACATACTGGGATATAAATCAGCTCTCAACAAGTACAAAGAGATTGAAATCATACTGTGCATATTTTAAGGCCACAACGCTATGAAACTCAAAATCAACCACAAGAAAAAAAATTGGAAATGTAACGAATAGTTGGAGACTAAGGAACATCCTACTAAAGAATGAATGGGCTAACCAAGAAGTTAGAGAGGAAATTAAAAAGTATATGGAAACCAATGAACATGATAACACCACAGCCCAAAACCTCTGGGACGCAGCAAAGGAGGTCATAGGAAGAAAGTATATAGCAATCCAGGCCTTCCTAAAGAAGGGACAAAGGTCTCAGATACCCAACCTAACCTTACACGTTAAAGAGCTGGAAAAAGAACAGCAAATAAATCCCAAAACCAACAGAAGACAGGAAATAATAAATATTAGAGCAGAAATTAATGCTATTGAAACAAACAAACTAACAACAACAACAACAAAAACCCCAGAAGAGATCAATGAAACCAGAAACTGGTTCTTCGAAAGATTAACAAAATTGATACACCACTAGCCAGTTTGATCAAAAAGAAAAAGGAAAGGACCCAGAAAAGTAAAATCAAGAATGAAAGAGGAGAGATCACAATCAACACAGAAGAAATAAAACCAATAATAAGAGAATATTATGAGCACTTACATGCCAATAAAATGAGAAGTCTAGAGAAAATGGACAAATTTCTAGAAACATATACACAACCATAATTGAAGCAGGAAGAAATATAAAATTTGAACAGGTCTGTAATCAGTAAAGAACTCAAATTAGTAATCAGAAAATTCCCAAAAAAAGGAGTCCAAGGCCAGATGGCTATCTAGGAGAATTCTACCAAACATTTAAGGAAGAGTTAACACCTATTCTCTTGAGATTGTTCCAAAAAATAGAAATGGAAGGAAAACTTTCAAACTCTTTCTAGAAGCCAGCATTATCTTTATTCCAAAACCAGACAAAGACCTCACTAAAAACGAGAACTAGAGACCAATTTCCCTGATGAACATGGATGCAAAAATACTCAATAAGATATTAGCCAACTGGATCCAACAATATATTAAAAAATTATTCACAGTGACCAAGTGGGATTTATAACTGGAATGCAGGTCTGGCTTAATATCTGCAAAACAAGAATTGTGATACATCACATCAATAAAAGAAATGACAATAACCATATCCTTCAATAGATGCAGAGAAAACATTTGACAAAATACAGCATACTTCCTTGATAAAAACCCTCAAAAAAGTAGGGGTAGAAGGATCATACCTCAAGATCATAAAAGCCATATATGAAAGACCCAATGCTAATATCATCCTCAATGGGTAAAAACTGAGAGCTTTCCCTTTAAGGTCAGGAACAAGACCGGGATGTCCACTTTTGCCACTGTTATTTACATAATATTGGAAGTCTTAGCCTCATCAATCAGACAACACAAAGGAATAAAAGGCATAAAAATCAGCCAGAAGGATGTCAAACTTTCACTCTTTGTAGATGACATGATATATGGAAAACCCAAAAGATTCCACCAAAAAACTGCAAAAACATTCATGAACTCAGCAAAGTGGCAGGTTATAAAATCCATGCAAAAAAATTGATTGCATTCCTATACACCAACAATGAAGCAACAGACAGAGAAATCAAGGAATCAATCCCATTTACAATGGCACCAAAAACCTAAAATACCTAGGAATAAATCTAACCAAAGAGGTGAAAACTCTATACACTGAAAAGTATAGAAAGCTTATGAAAGAAATTGAAAAGGACACAAAAAATGTAAAAATATTACATGTTCCTGCATAGAGAGAACAAATATTGTTAATATGTCACTACTACCCAAAGCAATCTACATATTCAATACAATACATATAAAATAAAACCAGCATTATTCACAGAGCTAGGACAAACAATCCTAAACCTTGTATGGAACCAGAAAAGACCCCAAATAGCCAAAGCAATCTTGAAAAAGAAAACCAACCCTGGAGACATCATAATCCTGGTCTTCAAGCTGTATTACAATGCTGTAATCATCAAGACAGTATGGTAACTGGCACAAAAACGGACACTCAGATCAATGGAACAGAATAGAGAACCCAGAAATGGACCCACAAACATATGGCCAACTTAACTTTGACAAAGCAGAAAGAATATGCAATAGAATAAAGACAGTATTTTCAGCAATTGGTGCTGGGAAAACTGGACAGTGACATGAAGAAAAATGAACCTGGACCACTTTCTTACACCATACACAAAAATAAACTCAAAACGGATGAAAGGCCTAAATGTAAGACTGGAAGCCATCAAAATCCTTGAGAAGAAAGCAGGGAAAAACCTCTATGACTTTGGTCGCAGCAATTTCTTACTCAACACATCTCTGGACACAAGGGAAACAAAAGCAAAAATGAACTAGTGGGACCCCATTAAAATAAAAAGCTCTGCACAGCTAAGGAAACAATCAACAAAACTAAAAGGCAACCGACAGAAGGGGAGAAGATATTTGCAAATGACATATCAGATAAAGGGTTAGTATCCAAAATCTATAAGGAACGTATTAATCTCAATACCCAAAAAACAAATAATCCAGTGAATAGATGGACATGAATAGACACTTCTCCAAAGAAGACATCCAGATGGCCAACAAACACATGAAAAAATGCTCAACATCACTTATCATTAGGGAAATACAAATCAAAACCACAATGAGATACTACCTTACACCTGTCAGAATGGCTAACATTAACAACTCAGGCAACAACAGATGTTGGTGAGGATGCAGAGAAAGAGGATCTCTTTTGCACTGCTGGTGGGAATGTAACATAGTGTAGCCACTCTGAAAACAATAAGGAGGTTCCTCAAAAAACTAAAAATAGAACTACTCTACAACCCAGCAATTACCCAAGGGATACAGGTATGCTTTTTTGAAGGGACACATACACCTCAATATTTATAGCAGCACTATCAATAATAGCCAAAGTATGGAAAGAGCCCAAATGTCCATCGATGAATGAATAGATAAAGAAGATGTGATATGTGTATATATATATATATATATATATATATATATATATATACACACACAATGGAGTATCACTCTGCAATCAAAAAGAATGAAATCTTGTCATTTGCAACAATGCAGATGGAACTAGAGGGTATTATGCTAAGCGAAATTAGTCAGAGAAAGACTAATATCATATTATTTCACTCATATGAGGGCTTTAAGACATAAAGAGATGAACATGAGGGAAGGGTAGCAAAAATAACATAAAAACAGAGAAGGTGACAAAACTAAAGAGACTCATAAATATGGAGAACAAACAGAGGGTTACTGGTGGCGTTGTGGGAAGAGGGATGGGCTAAATGGGTAAGGGGCATTAAGGAATCTACTCTTGAAATCATTGTTGCACTATATGCTAACTTGGATGTAAACTAAAAAAATAAAATGAAATAAATCCAAATAAAAAGAAATAAAAAGATAGAAATATTGATATCTTTCCCTCTAATATTGGGTACAAGGATATTTTTTATCAGTGCTTTGAATCAGGAGTGTATTGGATATCTTTGGCAGTCTAATAAGGCAGAAAATGTCCTAGCAAGTCTTAAGATTGAAAAAAAAAAAAACCCTTCATTTACAAATGATATGGTTAGGCTTATAGAAACTTAAAAACATCAACAAATTTGAATATTGAATAAAGATTGTCTTTAAAATTTGTTTATTTTCTCTGGAATGCTACTTTTTGAGAGTATTTTATAAAATTTTACTGTTAATCTAATATTTATGAAATAATTTCAAGTTGGAAGGAATATATATTTTTTATTTCAAATATTTAATTACAATGACTTTTAATAGAACATTTAAAACCTGAAAGAAAGAAAGAAAGAAAGAAAGAAAGAAAGAAAATAAGAAAGAAAGAAAGAAAGGAAGGAAGGAAGGAAGGAAGGAAGGAAGGAAGGAAGGAAGAAAGAAAGGAAGAAAGAAAGAAAGAAAGAAAGGAAGGAAGAAAGAAAGAGCCAATGGTCATGAATGATAAGCTGGACCAGATGGATTGACAGATATATTCAGAAGTTTTCATCCAAAAGAAGCAGAATACACATTCTTTTTGAGTGCACATAGAACTTTCTCCAAGATAGATCAAATACTGGGTCACAAAACAGCCCTCAATAAATATAAAAGAATTGAGATCATACCATGCAAATTTTCAGATCACAATGCTATGAAACTTGAAATCAACTAGAGGAAAAAGTTTGGAAAACCTCCAAATGCATGGAGGTTAAAGAACATCCTACTAAAGAATAAATGAGTCAGTAGGCAATTAAAGAAGAAATTTAAAAATATATGGAAGCAAATGATAATGAAAACACAACAGTCCAAATCTTTGGGAATGTAACAAAGGCAGTCCTAAGAGGAAAATAGATTGCAATCCAGGCCTATCTCAAGAAATAAGAAAAATCCCAAATACAAAATCTAACTGCACACCTAAAGGAAATAGAAGCAGAACAGCAAAGAAAACCCAAGGCCAGGAGAAGAAGAGAAATGATAAAGATTAGAGAGAAATAAACAATATAATACAAAAAACCAGAAAACAGATCAATAAAACTAAGAGTTGGTTTTTTGGAAAAAAAAAAAAAAAAGATAAACCTCAAGCCAGACTTCTCAAAAAGACAAGAAGACCCAAATAGATAAAATCACAAATGAAATTGGACATATCACAACCAACCCCTCAAAAATACAAACAAGTACCAGAGAATACTATGAAAAATTATACGGAAACCAACTGGCAACCTGGAAGAAATGGACAAATTCCTAGCACACCCACACTAACAAAACTCAAACCGGAAGAAATAGAAAATTTGAACCAACACAAAACTAGTGAAGAAATTGAATCAGTTATCAAAAATCTCCCAACAAACAAGAGATCTGGGCCAGATGGCTTTTAAGGGGAATGCTGCCAGACATTCAAAGCAGAGTTAATACCTATCCTTCTCAAGCTGCTCCAAAAAATAGAAATGGAAGGAAAGCTTCTGGACTCATTCTATGAAGCCAGCATTACCTTGATTCCCCAAACAGACAGACATCCCACAAAAAAGGATAACACACACCAATATCCCTGATGAATATGGATGCAAAAATTCTCAATAAGATGCTAACAATTAAAATTAAATAGCATATAAAAAGAATTATTCACCATGATCAAGTGGGATTCATTCCTGGGCTGCAGGGCTTGTTCAATATTTGCAAATCAATCAATGTGAGACATCACATTAATAAAAGAAAAGAACCATATTATCCTATCAATAAATTCAGAAAAACATTTGACAAGACATAGCATCCTTTTTTTAATAAAAACCCTCAAGAAGGTTGGGATAGAAGGAACATGCTTTAACATAAAAGCCATATATGAAAAGCCCACAATGAATATCATCTTCAATGGGGAAAAACTGAGAGCTTTCCCCCTGAGATCAGGAACACGACAGGGATGTCCACTCTCACCACTGTTGTTTAACACAGTGTGGGAAGTTCTAGTATCAGAATCAGACAAGAAAATGAAATAAAAAGCATCAAAATTGGCAAAGAAGACATCAAACTTTCACTTTTCACAGATGACATGATACTCTACATGTAAAACTCGAAAGACTCCACCAAAAAGCTGCCAGAACTGATACATGAATTCATAAAGTTGCAGGATGCAAAATCAATGTACAGAAATCAGTTTCATTTCTATACACCAATAATGAGGCAACAGAAAGACAAATAAAGAAACTGATCCCATTTACAATTGCACCAAGAACTATAAAATACCTAGGAATAAACCTAACCAAAGATGTAAACGACATGTAGGCTGAAAACTATAGAAAACTTATGAAGGAAATTGAAGAAGACACAAAGAAATGAAAAAAACATTCCATGCTCATGGATTGGAAGACTAAATGTTGTTAAAATGTCAAAACTACCGAAACCAATCTACACATTCAATGCAATCCCAATCAGAATTGCATCAGAATCTTTCTCAAAGCTAGAACAAACAATCCTAAAATTTGTATGCAACCACAAAAGACCCTCAGTAGCCAAAGTAATACTGAAAAAGAAAACCAAAGCAGAAGGCAACAATCCCAGACTTTAGCCTCTACTACAAAGCTGTAATCATCTAGACAGTATGGTATTGGCACAAAATCCGACACATAGACCAATGAAATAAAGACCCCAAATTGGACCCACAAATGTAATGCCAACTAATCTTTGACAAAGCAGAAAAGAATATCCAATGGAAAAAAGATAGTCTCTTTAACAAATGGTGCTAGGAGAACTGGACAGCAATGTGCAGAAGTAATTAAACCAGACCACTTTCTTACACCATACACAAAAATGAAGTCAAAATGGATGGAAGACCTAAATGTGAGACAGGAAACCATCAAAATTCCAGAGGAGAAAGCAGGCAACAACTTCTTTGACCTCAGCTGCAGCAATATCTCGGTCAACATGTCTCCAAAGGCAAAGGAATTATAAGCAAAAATGCACTATTGGGACCTCATTAAGATAAAAAGCTACTGCACTGCAAAGGAAACAATCAACAAAACTGAAAGGCAACTGATGGAATGGGAAAAGATATTAGCAAAGGACATATCGGATAAAGAGCTAGTATCTAAAAAATCTATAAGAACTTACCAAACTCAACACCTGAAAAACAAATAATCCAGTGAATAAATGGACAGAAGACATGAATAGACACTTTTCAAAAGAAAATATCCAGATGGCCACAGATACATGAAAAGATGTTCATCATTCCTCATCAGGGAAATACAAATCAAACCTACACAGAGATATCACCTCACACCAGTCAGAGTGGCTAAAATGAAAGACTCCGGAAACAACAGATGGTGGCGAGGATGTGGAGAAATGGGAACCCTCTTACACTGTTGGTGGGAATGCAATCTGGTACAGCCACTCTGGAAAACAGTGTGGAGGCTCTTCAAAAAATTAAAAAAAATAGAACTACACTACAACCCAGCAATAGCACTACCAGGAATTATCCAAAGGATGCAGGAGTGCTGATTCATAGAGGCCCATGTACCTCAATGTTTATAGCAGTGTTTTCAACAACAGCCAAATTATGGAAAGAGCGTAATGCCCATCAACTGACGAATGGATTAAGAAGATGTGGTTTACATATACAATGGAATACTACTTGGCACTGAGAAAGAATGAAATCTAGCTATTTGCAGCAACATGGATGGAACTGGAGAGTATTACACTAAGTGAAATAAGTCAGTCAGAGAAAGATAAATATCATATGTTTTCACTCATATGTGGAACTTGAGAAGCTTATCAGAAGACATGGGGAAAGTTAAGGGAAAAAAATAGTTGCAAATAGAACAAGAGGGAGGCAATCAATAAGAAACTCTTAAATATAGAGACCAAACTGAGGGTTGATGTGGGGGAGGTGAGGGCAAAATGGGTGATGGGCATTGAGGAGCGCACTTGATAGGATGAGCACTGGGTATTGTATGTAAGCAACGAATCATGGGAATCTACCCCCAAAACCAAGAGCACACTGTATACACTGTATGTTAGCCAACTTTCTAATAAATTATATTAAAAAGTAGTATTTTCATCCTTTACTTTGTATCAGTATGTGAAGAGAAATATTTGTAGTGTAGTAGTTCCTTTTTCAGCCAAAAACAAAGAACATAAACACATGAGACTTACCCTTTACTGATCATTGAGTGCTAAGGGTCCTCCCAATTCTGGTATTTGCCACACACAGATATTACACCTTGTCTGTGTACTCAGTGTTGATCCTGAACAACTCCCCCCTCCCCCTTTTTTTTTAGTTATAAAACTAGATGGTGTGGATAATTTCTGTGCTCCTAGCCCTTCTTCCCATTCAGGAAGACTTCTGAGGATCTGAGGTTTTTCTACTAGACTCATTCTTTTGGATCCTGATACCTGATGAGACAGATTTTTTTTTAACGTTTATTTATTTTTGAGACAGAGAGAGACAGAGCATGAACGAGGGAGGGTCAGAGAGAGAGAGAGGGAGACACAGAATCCGAAACAGGCTCCATGTTCCAAGCTGTCAGCACAGAGCCCGAGGCAGGGCTTGAACTCACAAACCATGAGATCATGACCTGAGCCGAAGTTGGACACTTAACAGACTGAGCCACCCAGGTGCCCCGAGACAGATTTATTTTAAAAATTATAGTTACCAATAGGAAAATGCTCTACAGGATCTTCTTTTCTGCAGCTCTTTATTTAGGCCTTTATTCCATGAACTTTCACTTTCAAGGGTACCACGTCATCTTCTATGACCTCTTGTTATGATACAAATCAACATGGAATAGAAGTATTAATGTTAAGTGGAAGTACAATGGGACACTTACTGATATTTACTTTGGTACTGTCATTATCTACTTTAAAGCCCAAGTTACTCTGCTCAGTGGATATTATATTCTTGCATCATAAGTGGCAAAACTGAGCGTAGAGAGTTTAAGTATCCAAAGACACATTACTATTAAGTGACAGAGCAAGGAGAAAAGTCAAGTCTTTGACTCTCTGAGCAATTTACCTATGTCTCTGGGGGATTAGTTACCCAATTTCCATTGTTATATTCTGCGTCTCACAACAAAAATGTTGGACTGAGCTTCAAGTATCTCTTTCCACTTTAGGAATAGAAGTTGGAAAATCATTCATAGTCATACTAAAAGTACACGTCAGTTCAGATCTGAAAAATGCTTCTAGCCTGTAATGATGCTTTGAAATTTGTCCTTAGTTTTCAATGTTGTTTGGTTTTTTATCTCTTTTAAGGTATCTTGTCTTACTTTAACAGAATGTTGTATTTGGGTATAGTAGGCACTTCTAAAGTAAAACATTTTAACCTGGAAATTAACTCAAGTTCAAAGCATATTTTATAAAAAAGAGAAAATATTATTATATAAGCTGCTGCAAGATAATTCTCTTTGAGACTTTATTTTGTTTAGAACAAGCTTTGATGAGACAGCTTGGTTTAGAAACCTAGCCTCTAGGTTCTGGGTATAGTAGGCTGCAGAAAGAGTGAGAATGTTCTCTAACAGAAGAATGAGAATAGTTGTAAAATGTGCAAAAAAATCCTGAATATGGGCAAATCAGACCTATAAATGCAGATAATAAACTGATGATTTCCAGAGTGAAGAGGCTCTGGAGATGAACAAACAACAGACAGTGATTAGATAAAGGCTTCCACATATGGAATGAATTAGTAAGTCATAACACCAAAAGACAGCATAGGGAATATAATCAGTGATATTGTAACAATGTTATATGGTGACAGATGGTAGCTACACTTGTGAGTATAACATAAGGTACAGAGAAGTTGAATCACTATGCTGCGCAGCTGAAACTAATGTAACATTGTGTGTCAACTATGCCCAAATAAAAAAATTTTTAAACAGTTTACCATTAATAGCTAATGTTACAATGACAATTATATTGGGATATAAAAATATAACAAATAAATATGTTGTTTAACTTAAATTTACACAATGTTACATGTCAACAATATCTCAATAAAAATTCATTGCTAAAGGGAAAAATATTACTAAATATGGGCAAAGTGAAATATACCAAGGAGAAAAAGAGTCCTGGTGAGAGAAATTGACCTTTCTCCATTAACTCAGAAATGACCTGTTATTTCCAAAAATCACCAAATACTTTGAATTTTAAATAAATTCATTATTTAAAAAAGTGGTGAAGTGGCTAAGTTTTGCAATTGAGGAAAAGTTTGCAAAGTAGGAAAATGAGGTGTAACAGAGACAGTTCCTTTGAGGGATACTGGCTAGTAACTATCCTGGATCTGGAGACAATGACAGCCTATCTAGATTACATAAATCATTATTTATCCCTTTTTCAAAAAAAACAACATTGATTCTCCTGGAAATAGAGAAAATTGAACACTTTGGATGGCAATATCACTTTTGTTAGGTTGTAATTTTAGCATTGAGTCAAATTTCTCCCACTCTACTCAAAAGGTGGGACAGTGAAAAACTCCTTCTGTGATCTCCAAGAGACCATGCACCACGAAACTAGTGGCCTATTATAACTGGAAAGGAGAGCTTGCCCTTTTCTTATAAAGTTCCTTGTGGTTCCATCCTATCCTTGACACAAACTTCTTAATCACATCCTTTATAGTTATTGTTTCTTTTTTTTTTTTAATTTTTTTTTCAACGTTTATTTATTTTTGGGACAGAGAGAGACAGAGCATGAACGGGGGAGGGGCAGAGAGAGAGGGAGACACAGAATCGGAAACAGGCTCCAGGCTCTGAGCCATCAGCCCAGAGCCTGACGCGGGGCTCGAACTCACAGACCGCGAGATCGTGACCTGGCTGAAGTCGGGCGCTTAACCCACTGCGCCACCCAGGCGCCCCTATAGTTATTGTTTCTACTTACTCAGCACTCACTTACCAAACAACAAGATACCTACTGAATTATGAAAGGCTTTGTAAATATGGAAGATAATTTTGTTCTATTTAAAATAAACTTTTATTTTCACTTTTAAAATATGCCAAAAATACACTGTATTTCTTTTGTGTGTGTGTGGAGATTATTGCTGTACACTGGCCTTTCTTATCCCACCAAATTTGTTTTTTAAAACTGGTGAGTGAGAGAGATTATATGTGAATGTTTATGACATTATATAAGAACTTTTTTCTCCTGAAATATGTGTGTGTAAAAGGAATAAGTGCACATCTTGATCAGTTATCAGAAGTGAATCACACCCATGTAATTAGCATTAAGATCAATGAATAGAACATTAACAGACTCCAAAAATTGCCTATCCAACTACTTTATTCTTCCCACTCAGGCAACTATTGTTCTGACTTCCATTAGCTTTGACTAGTTTTATCTGTATTTGAATGGTCAATAAATTGAACCAAACAGGAAACACTGCTTTCTGTCTGGCACCTTTCAATAAAAATTGCTTATGAGATAAATACCTTCCGTTGTGTATGGCAATAGTTTTTTTTTTCCAATATATGAAATTTATGTCAAATTGGTTTCCATACAACACCCAGTGCTCATCCCAAAAGGTGCCCTCCTCAATACCCATCACCCACCCTCCCCTCCCTCCCACCTCCCATCAACCCTCAGTTTCTTCTCAGTTTTTAAGAGTCTCTTATACTTTGGCTCTCTCCCACTCTAACCTCTTTTTTTTTTCCTTCCCCTCCCCCATGGGTTTCTGTTAAGTTTCTCAGGACCCACATAAGAGTGAAACCATATGGTATCTGTCTTTCTCTGTATGGCTTATTTCACTTAGCATCACACTCTGCAGTTCCATGAACGTTGCTACAAAGGGCCATATTTCATTCTTTCTCATTGCCATGTAGTACTCCATTGCGTATATAAACCACAATGTCTTTATCCATTCATCAGTTGATGGACATTTAGGCTCTTTCCATAATTTGGCTACTGTTGAGAGTGCTGCTATAAACATTGGGGTACAAGTGCCCCTATGCATCAGTACTCCTGTGTCCCTTGGATAAATTCCTAGCAATGCTATTGCTGGGTCATAGGGTAGGTCTATTTTTAATTTTCTGAGGAACCTCCACACTGCTTTCCAGAGTGGCTGCACCAATTTGCATTCCCACCAACAGTGCAAGAGGGTTCCCGTTTCTCCACATCCTCTCCAGCATCTATAGTCTCCTGATTTGTTCATTTTGGCCACTCTGACTGGCGTGAGGTGATATCTGAGTGTGGTTTTGATTTGTATTT
>NW_024412434.1:411860-412257 GCF_014898765.1 Herpailurus yagouaroundi
GTGAGGTGATACCTGAGTGTGGTTTTGATTTGTATTTCCCTGATAAGGAGCGACGCTGAACATCTTTTCATGTGCCTGTTGGCCATCCGGATGTCTTCTTTAGAGAAGTGTCTATTCATGTTTTCTGCCCATTTCTTCACTGGGTTATTTGCTTTTCGGGTGTGGAGTTTGGTGAGCTCTTTATAGATTTTGGATACTAGCCCTTTGTCCGATATGTCATTTGCAAATACCTTTTCCCATTCCGTTGGTTGCCTTTTAGTTTTGTTGGTTGTTTCCTTTGCTGTGCAGAAGCTTATCTTCATAAGGTCCCAGTAATTCACTTTTGCTTTTAATTCCCTTGCCTTTGGGGATGTGTCGAGTAAGAGATTGCTACGGCTGAGGTCAGAGAGGTCTTTTC
>NW_024412434.1:415257-465781 GCF_014898765.1 Herpailurus yagouaroundi
CAGGCTTAGCTTGCTTCTCCTTAGGTGATCCACTTCAGGAGGGGCCCTGTGGCAGCAGGAGGGAGTCAGATCCGCTGCCGGAGGTTTGGCTCCACAGAAGCGTAGAGTTGGGTGTTTGTGCGGAGCGAGCAAGTTCCCTGGCAGGAACTGGTTCTCTTTGGGATTTTGTCTGGGGGATGGGCGGGGGAGATGGCGCTGGCGAGCGCCTTTTATCCCCACCAAACTGAGCTCTGTCGTCCGGGGGCTCAGCAGCTCTCCTTCCCTGTGTCCTCCAGCCTTCCCGCTTTCTGAGCATAGCTGTTAACTTCTCACCTCCCAGCCGCTAAGTCGCGCTTGCTGTCGGAACACAGTCCGTCAGGCCCCTCCGCTTTTTGCAAGCCAGACTCGGGGGCTCTGTTTGGCCGGCGAGCCGCCCCTCCGCCCCGGCTCCCTCCCGCCAGTCCGTGGAGCGTGCACTGCCTCGCCGTCCTTCCTACCCTCTTCCGTGGGCCTCTCGTTGCGCTTGGCTCTGGTGACTCTGTTCTGCTAATTCTCTGGTGGCTTTCTGGGTTCTTTAGGCAGGTGTAGGTGGGTCTAAGTGATCAGCAGGACGCGCGGTGAGCCCAGCATCCTCCTACACCGCCATCTTCCCTCTCTCCTCCCTAGGGTAGTTCTATTTTTAATGTTTTGAGGAAACTCCACACTGTTTTCCAGAGCAGCTGCACCAGTTTGCATTCCCACCAACAGTGCAAGTGGGTTCCCATTTCTCCACATCCTTGCCAGCATCGATAGCCTCCTGAGTTGTTCATTTTAGCCACTCTGCCCAGCGTGAGGTCATATCTGAGTGTGGTTTTGATTTGTATTTCCCTGATGATGAGTGACGTTGAACATCTTTTCATGTGTCTGTTGGCCATCTGGATGTCTTCTTTGGAGAAGTGTCTATTCATGTCTTCTGCCCAATTCTCCCTGGATTATTTGTTTTTCAGGTGTGGAGTTTGGTGAGTTCTTTATAGGTTTTAGATACTAGCCCTTTATCTGATATGTCATTTGCAAATATCTTTTCCCATTCCATCAGTTGCCTTTTAGTTTTGTTGATTGTTTCTTTGCAGTGCAGAAGATTTTTATCTTGATGAGGTCCCAATAGTTAATTTTTACTTTTAATTCCCTTGCCTTTGGAATGTGTCAAATAAGATATTGCTGAGGCCAAGGTCAAATAGGTTTTTTTCCTGCTTTCTCCTCTAGGGTTTTGATGGTTTCCTGTCTCACATTCAGGTCCTTTATCCATTTTGAGTTTATTTTTGTGTATGGTGTAATAATCTAGTTTCATTCTTCTGCATGTTGCTGTCCATTCTGCCAGCACCATTTGTTAAAGACACTCTCTTTTTTTCCATTGGATATTCTTTCCTGCTTTGTCAAAGATCAGTTGGCCATACTTTTGTTGGTCCAATTCTGGAGTCTCTATTCTATTCCATTGGTCTATGTGTCTGTTTTTGTGCCAATACCATGCTGTCTTAATGATTATAGTTTTGTAGTAGAGGCTAAAGTCTGGGATTGTGATGCCTCATGCTTTGGTCTTCTTCAATATTACTTTGGCTATTCGGGGTCTTTTGTGGTTCCATACAAATTTTAGGATTGTTTGTTCTAGCTTCGAGAAGAGTGCTGGTTATTGGGATTGCACTGAATGTGTAGATAGCTTTGGGTAGTTTTGACATTTTAACAATATTTATTCTCCCATCCATGAGCATAGAATTTTTTTCCATTTCTTTGTATCTTCTTCAATTTCCTTCATAAGTTTTCTAGCATACAAATCTTTTAAATCTTTGGTTAGGTTCATTCCTAGGTATTTTATGGTTTTTGATGCAATTTTAAATAGGATAAGTTTCTTTATTTCTCTTTCTGCTGCTTCTTTATTGGTGTATAGAAATGCAACTGATTTATGTACATTGATTTTATACCCTGTGACTTTGCTGAATTCATGTTATCAGTTCTAGGAGTCTTTGGTGGAGTCATTTGGGTTTTCTCTGTAGAGTATCATGCCGTCTGGAAAAGTGAAAGTTAAACTTCTTCTTTGCCAATTTTGATGCTTTTTATTTCATTTTGTTGTCTGATTGCTGAAGCTTGGACATTCCACACTGTGTTAAACAACAGTGGTGAGAGTGGACATCCCTGTCATGTTCCTGATCTCAGGCGGAAAGCTCTGTTTTTCCCCATTGAGGATGATATTAGCTGTGGGCTTTTCATAAATGGCTTTTATGATGTTTAAGTATATTCCTTTTATCCCGTCTTTCTGGAGGGTTTTTATTAAGAAAGGATGCTGTATTTTGTCAAATGCTTTTTCTTCATCTATTGGCAGGATCATATAGTTCTTATCCTTTCTTTTATTAATGTGATGTATCACATTGGTTTATCTGCAAATATTGACCGAGGCCTGAATTCCAGGAATGAATCCCAGTTGATCATCGTGAATAATTCTTTTTTTATGTTGTTGAATTCGATTTGCTAGTGTCTTGTTGAGAATTTTTCCATCCATGGTCACCAGGTATATTGGCCTATAGTTCTGCCCTTTTCTGGGTGTCTTTCTGGTTTGGAAATCAAAGTAATGCTGGCTTCATAGATTGAGTCCAGAGTTTTCCTTCCATTTCTATTTTTCGAAACAGCTTCAGAAGGATAAGTATTAACTCTGCTTTAAATGTCTGGTAGAATTCCTCAGGCAAGCCATCTGATCCAGGAGCCTTATTTGTTGGGAGAGTTTTCATAACTGATTCAATTTCTTTACTAGTTATGGTTCTGTTAAAATTTTCTATTTCTTACCATTTCAGTTATGGTAATGTGTGGGTGTTTAGGAATTTGTCCATTTCTTCCATGTTGTCCAGTTTGTTGGCATATAATTTTTCATAGTATTCCCTGATAATTGCTTATATTTATGAGGGTTAGTTGTGATATGTCCAATTTCATTCGTGATTTTATCTATTTGGGTCCTCTCCCTTTTCTTTTTGAGAAGCCTGGTTAGAGGTCTATCAATTAAAAAAACAAAAAACAAAACAACCCTTGGTTTCAATTATCTCCTCTACTGTTTTTTGTTTTTTTGGATTCTATATTGTTTAATTCTGCTCTGATCATTATTTCTCTTCTTCTGGTGGGTTTGGGGTGTCTTTGCTGTTCTGTTTCTAGTTCCTTTAGGTGTGCTGTTAGATTTTATATTTGGGATTTTTCTTGTTTCTTGAGATAGACCTGGATTGCAATGTATTTTACTCTCAGGACTGCCTTTGCTTCATCCCAAAAGTTTTTGATTGTTGTGTTTTCACTTCCATTTGTTTCCATATATTTTTCAATTTCGTCTCTAATTGCCTGGTTGACCCATTCATTCTTTAGTAGGATGTTCTTTAACCTCCATGCATTTGGAAGTTTTCCAAACTTTTTCCTGTGGTTGATTTCAAGTTTCATAGCATTGTGGTCTGAAAGTGTGCATGGTAAGATCTCAATTCTTTTATATTTATTGAGGGTTGTTTTGTGACTCAGTATGTGATCTATCTTGGAGAATGTTCTGTGTGCACTTATGCATAAAGAAGAATGTATATTGTGTTGCTTTTGGATAAAAAGTTCTAAATATGTGTGTCAAGTCCATCTGGTCAAGTGTATCATTCAAAGCCATTGTTTATTGCTTTTCTGTCTAGATGATCTGTCCATTGCTCTATATGGACCAAAGTCCCCTGCAATTACCACATTCTTATCAATAAGGTTGCTTATGTTTGTGATTAATTGTTTTATGTATGTGTTTGATTCTGAATTTGGTGCATAGATATTTCTAATTGTTAGCTCTTCTTGATGGATAGACCTTGTAATTATTATATTCTTCATCTCTTCTTCATCTCTTGTTACAACCTTTAGTTTAAAATCTAGTTTGTCTAAAATAAGTATGGCTACTCCAGCTTTATTTTGACTTCCAGTAGCATGACAGATAGTTCTCCATCCCCTCACTTTAAATCTGAAGGTGTCCTGGGGCACCTGGGTGGCTCAGTCGGTTGAGCTCCAACTTCGGCTCAGGTCATGATCTCACAGTTTGTGGGTTCAAACCCCGCATCAGGCTTTGTGCTGACAGCTTGCTCAGAGCCTGCAGCCTGCTTCAGATTCTGTCTCCTTCTCTCTCTCTGCCCCTTCCCCATTCATGCTGTGTTCTGTCTCTCAAAAATAAATAAATGTTAAAAATTTTAAAAAAAATCTGAAGGTGTCCTCAGGTTTAAATGAGTCTCTTATAGACAGCAAATAGATGGGTCTTGTTTTTTAATCCCTTCTGATACCCTATGTCATTTCATTACAACGTTTAGTCCATTTACATTCAGTGTTATTATTGAAAGATATGGGTTTATTTTATTTATTTTTTTTTTAATTTTTTTTTTCAACGTTTATTTATTTTTGGGACAGAGAGAGACACAGCATGAACGGGGGAGGGGCAGAGAGAGAGGGAGACACAGAATCGGAAACAGGCTCCAGGCTCTGAGCCATCAGCCCAGAGCCCGACGTGGGGCTCGAACTCACGAACCGTGAGATCGTGACCTGGTTGAAGTCGGACGCTTAACCGACTGCGCCACCCAGGCACCCCGAAAGATATGGGTTTAGAGTCATTGTGTTATCTGTAGGTTTGATGCTTGCAGTGATATCTCTTGTCTTTTGCGGTCTTTGCAACATTTCACTCACAGAATCCCCCGTAGGATCTCTTGTAGGGCTAGTTTATTGGTGATGAATTCCTTCAATTTCTGTTTGTTTGGGAAAACCTTTATCTCTCCTATTCTTAATGGCAAGCTTGCTGAATAAAGGATTCTTGGCTGCATATTTTTCCTGTTCATCACATTGAAAATTTCCTGTCACTTCTTTCTGGTCTGCCAGGTTTCAGTAGATAGATCTGCTACTACCCTTCTGCGTCTACCCTTGTATGTTAAGTCCCCTTTATCCTTAGCTGCTTTCAGAATTCTTTGTATTTTGCCAGTTTCACTATGATATGTTGTGCAGGAGATCTCAGCTTCCTCTTTTTCCATAATTTTATCTTCTATTTCACTTATTTTCCCCTCTGTTCCTTCAATACTTGCTGTGACCACATCTAGCTTATTTTGCACCTCATTTGTAGCATTTTCAAATTCATCATTAATATGTGTTAGATCCTTGATCTCTGCAACAATAAATTCCCTGCTGTCTTCCACGCTTTTTTCAAGCTCAGAGATTAATCTTATGACTATTATTCTAAATTCTTGTTCAGCTATATTATTTATATCTGTTTTGATCAATTCCTTAGCTTTCATTTCTTTCTAGATTTTTTTTTTTGAGGAGAATTCTTCCGTTTAATCATTTTGGCTAGTTTTCTGTTCCTTATGTGTTTTTAAAGCTTGTTATGTGCCCTGCAGCTATGAGCACTACTTTATTAAAGAGAGGTCATACACTGTCCAGGGCCTGGCCCTTCTGGAAGTGTTTTTTGGAGAGTGTTACTTGTTCTCCATTGTTGTGACTTTGGTTACTTTATCTCCCTACTCATAATGATGGTTTGGACTCTCCACGAGGTGTGTTTTGAATGTTCCTTGACATAGCCCCAGAAAGGAAAACAAACAGACAATGGACAAAAAACAAGCAAAAACAAAAACATGCAAACACACACACACAAACCAAACCCAAAACCAAAAAACCAGGACCACCAGCTGCATGTAAACAACAGGGTGGAGGTGGTGCTGATGGAAGAGGCCTTATCACATACAAAGAGAGAAATGACAGGCATGGGGAAAAAGAAGAACAAGTATTGACCAGAGAAACTAATCCAGAGAGAGAGAAAGGAAAATAAAGAAGGTGGCAGGGGAAAAAGAAAACAAAGTTATTCATACAGAGAAACTATACAGCTTAATCCAGAGAGAAAGAATGGAGAATAAAGGAGGTGTGGAACATGTATCAAGAGAATGGATTAACTGTGTCTGCTTAAACAAACCAACAACCAGGGTAACCAGAATAGAGGAGGGAAGAGATAAGAAGGAAAAAAAGAAGGAAGAATATAACTATATAATAAGAAATATCTGAGAATTAAATCAGGCAATGCAGTAGTGCTGGTCTGGAGTCTGGTTCATCAGTATCAATCTGGTTCCTGTAGATATGCAATTACCAGGCACAGAGGGGTGTGGTTTGGTGTAGGTGGGTCCTGCCTCCACTGTGGACCCTGCTGTCCAATGCTTGGTGGTGGTAGGGAGAAAAATGGCGACCCCCTCCCCCCCACACTAGTTTCTTCTTTACAGACCCAGGCTCCCACACCACTCTGTTTAAGCTATCCTCACTATGCCTTGGGAGCAAATGAGGTGGTTTTTCTCACTCTACTGACTCCCATGCCTAGCACTTGCCTGGGATACAGACTTTCACTCTGCGTGCCCCAGTATAGGGAAATCACCACTCCCTACCACCTGATAAGTGATCTCTGGCTGGTGAACGCAGGCAGGCTTTGTCATGTCCCACAGCACTTCATGGAGGGGATCAGTTTCTCTTACTGCGGACTGCACCCTTGACCTAGCCATCAAGCCTGGGGCTGGCTCCCTTCCTCCCCAGGTGTGCAATTCACGCAGCCAACCCCAGTCCAGAAAACGCCCCTCAGTTACAGATTGGATCTTTATCTGTCCTGGTCTGAGGTTTTTCTTCTGTTCAGATACAGTCCTATGCTTCCCCATCAGCTCTTTCTCTTCCCTTTGCCTGCATAAGAGGATCCCTCCCCTCCATTCGTTTTATCTCTCCCAGTTGGCAATCAGACACCTATGGCCCATCAGGGTATCCAGGTGGGTCCCTGGAAGAATGACTCTTTTCCTCCTGGACTCTTGGGGTTCAAAGTTTTTTGGCTTCAACACTTCTTTGTTTGAGAGACGAGGGAAGTTTGGGTCCCCCTACTTCCCTACCATGTTGGTCCCTCTTCCTCATGCTTTTATTTTTAGGAGCTAATTATACATTTTTCAACCTATCTACAATCTAAGTTCCCTTCTACGTACTATACTAAATCTGCTTGTCGAGGTCACCTTCTTATTTTCAAATCCCACATACACTTCTTGAAGCTTATCTCACTCAATGTCTCCACTTTGCTCATGGAAATGACTAATCCCTTATCCTTGTTAATTTCTTCTCTCTTGGCTTTTGTATCTATCTCATTTTCTTGGTGTTTCTTAGAGATTATTTGCTTTCATTTGTTTGCATTACCAGTGCCAAGAACATTGCCCAGCACAGATAGACATTTGATAATTTTTATAAATATATAGTTTCTAGTGAATAGTTTCTAGGAAGGTCAAGATATACATTCCAGCTCTGGTTCTGGCTCTCTCTTATGAGCTGGCAGAGGCACCTGTTCAGGTGTGTAGGGTTTTGTCCAGTTTTATGTTCAATTACTCTTCACAAAGTGTTGTTCCTGCCTTCCTCTAAATGTAATTCATTAGATGTTGCAATCAGTAGCCCTTTAAAATAAACCTTTATTCTTACAAGCTTGATTGCAGAAGGCAGAAATTCAAGTGTGATGTGATAAAATAATATCTAGAAAAGGTCATTACACTCACTTTCTGTAGTGACCAATAGTATTTGAGGATAGCTAGTCAGAGGTAAATAGTTATTATGTTACCTACTGGGCCATCACCTATCCCTGAACTATAAAATAATAAAATAAAATAATAAGATAAAATAAAGTAAAATAAAATAAAATACAAAAATAAAATAGTTAAGACTTTTACAAAGTATAAAATATTTTTAAAAGATAAACTCATTTTTAAAAATATCAAAATATTAGGAAATATGAGAAAATATTTCCATTTGTATTAACTAAATGATTATGATTCACCAATATCAGAGATTTAAAAATTAAGTTAGAATAAGGAAATTAAAAATTCCAGATTGAGTTTTCATGACTATGAATTAATAAAAAGGTATTATTTTTTCCTGAAAAATAAATGTGTCAAATAAATCTGGTTTAAAAGAAAAAATAAATGTACATGTATATTATGATAAAAAAAGATCAATACCATTTCTTTCTTTAGAATATAACTTAATTTGTAATGACTTAAACTAATTATATTTTAACCAAGGAGTCAAACATAATTTAGAGATAAAATAGATGGGGATATAAACACTTTCTTTCTAATCTTCCTTCTCATTTCTTCCCTCACAATTCACTCAAAAGAGTATTGAATGAAGGTTCCCCCCCCCACCCCCCACTTCTGGTGTATTGAAAATGATTACATGTATTAGGGATTAAAATAAGTAATTTTCATGGACTCCAATGTTATATTTTGAAAAGAAAAGGACACTAACATTTAATGAAACCTTGATTTTCTTTGAGGTCTAAGAAAAGGTTATTGTGAAAAGTATTGTGATGAAATAGGCAGAAAAGGGGCAGTGATATATAATGAGAATGGCTGGGAACTCTTAGATTTCCTAGTTTGTATCAAATAAAAAAACCACAAATTATTGGAAAGTGGTATTGATAGTGGGGAGATAAAAAACAACTCACTTTTTATGTATTATTTTTTAATCACAAATGAGATGGAGAAAAATAATGGTGAACCAGTGTAGACAAGCCCTATAATACAGAGAACACTTTGACCTTTTTCTTGTCCTACACATCTGTTAGCTTCCTCACAGTTTTCATTACTGAATGAGTTACATTCACATTACTTCTTATTTACCTCCCTCCAACATCTGCTTCAATACAATCAAAGCCATGTGAACCCAAACTCATGACCATATGTTCATACCATGTGGGGATACAAGAAGAAAAAACTTTGGATTTTAGTTGGTGAAGAGACCAGCCCCTTAAAAACATGTGTTATTCCATAGAAACAAAAGGTGTTTTGGTGAGTGAGTGAGTGGTTGACTCACTCCAGGCAAGTAGGAAGAGTAAGAGAAGGTATGTCTTACTTGCAAGTAGAAATGATATTGATAATAAGTGTAATCTTAGTGGTTTCTGGGAAAATCTCTCGTCCATTCATATTTACATGCTTTATGTTTACAAGTGGCATGTATGTCACCTTTTGAAAAGCTGTAGGTTTTGCATCTATATCGGGGACGTCCCACTCTGAAAATGTAGGGTGATTTATAGGAATATAGAACTTGGTTTTCAACAAATGTAGTAGAATTTACACATTCAAATAAAATTTTTCTTTTTAAATTAACCATTTAGAAAGGTTTTGCAATTATAGTAGTATTGCTACTACTTGAAATATTTCCTAGATTTTATTTTTGCAGTGTTTCTCAAGATAATTTTCTTACACTTAGAGATGTCTTATTGTGTAGGAAATAGCTTTATTTTTAAGACAGTCAAATCAAAGTTCAAGTAATGTCTTATAATTTTTAAGTAATATTTTTTAAATTTTATAAATAATTATGTAGTAACTATGGCTTGTAAAATGGCAATTAAAATAATTGCCACTATGAGTTGATCAAGATGCAGTATCAGTATTGAAATTAGTCAATAACATCAGGCGGTGGATACACATCTTCTGTATGTATTAAAACATTTATTTTAGTATGTGTGTAAAGTGACTATATGTAGTCAATTCATTTTAGTATCACAATTCAAAAGAAAAACAATTCAGCCATGTGATATTTCCTGAAGGTCCTGAAGGTGATGAATAAAATAGACAAAACATTGTATTTGTAATTCTTCTCATTATAAATCAAATGAATAAGCTGATGCAAAAAAAAATCTATTTGTTTAAACCCTTAGCATGTTCTATTCATTTGCCAGGTGAGGTTGTAAAAAATCATGTTAGGAACTTTTATTTTATTTTATTTTATTTTATTTTTCAATATATGAAATTTATTGTCACATTGGTTTCCATACAACACCCAGCGCTCATCCCAAAAGGTGCCCTCCTCAATACCCATCACCCACCCTCCCCTCCCTCCCACCCCCCATCAATCCTCAGTTTGTTCTCAGTTTTTAAGAGTCTCTTATTCTTTGGCTCTCTCCCACTCTAACCTCTTTTTTTTTTCCTTCCCCTCCCCCATGGGTTTCTGTTAAGTTTCTCAGGATCCACATAAGAGTGAAACCATATGGTATCTGTCTTTCTCTGTATGGCTTATTTCACTTAGCATCACACTCTCCAGTTCCATCCACGTTGCTACAAAGGGCCATATTTTGTTCTTTCTCATTGCCATGTAGTACTCCATTGTGTATATAAACCACGATTTCTTTATCCATTCAGCAGTTGATGGACATTTAGGCTCTTTCCATAATTTGGCTACTGTTGAGAGTGCTGCTATAAACATTGGGGTACAAGTGCTCCTATGCATCAGTACTCCTGTAACCCTTGGATAAATTCCTAGCAGTGCTACTGCTGGGTCATAGGGTAGGTCTATTTTTAATTTTCTGAGGAACCTCCCCACTGCTTTCCAGAGTGGCTGCACCAATTTGCATTCCCACCAACAGTGCAAGAGGGTTCCTGTTTTTCCACATCCTCTCCAGCATCTATAGTTTCCTGATTTGTTCATTTTGGCCACTCGGACTGGTGTGAGGTGATATCTGAGTGTGGTTTTGATTTGTATTTCCCTGATAAGGAGCGACGTTGAGCATCTTTTCATGTGCCTGTTGGCCATCCGGATGTCTTCTTTAGAGAAGTGTCTATTCATGTTTTCTGCCCATTTCTTCACTGAGTTATTTGTTTTTCAGGTGTGGAGTTTGGTGAGCTCTTTATAGATTTTGGATACTAGCTGTTAGGAACTTTTAAAAACACCTCCTAAGGATAACTCAGAGACTAAGATTACCATAGACTGGTCCTTTCATGCACAAAATTGATGGTGCTAACTCTCTTGTCAATAAGGTTTGGTCTTTCTATTGTTTTTCTAGCATCAATGATGAATTTACCCCAGACCTTTGATAACCTGCCCTGTCTCTTTATGAACTACGGCACACATTTTCCAAAGAGCTGTTGAACATGTGCCTATGCATAGCAAATTGAACTACACAGTATCATGCAACAGTTTGGTACTAAATTTCTATTAGAATATCTGTAATTCCTATTTGAGAACAAAGTCCACCACTCTTCAGTAAGATTACATGCAGCAGTTTGCCCTTGTGGGATACTACTCTGATGACCAAATAGGAGAGTGAGAGAGGAAAAATCTATCACCCTTTAATGGAGGGATATCTAGGTTAATCATGTAAATCATGAGTTCATAAATTCATATAAACCATGTAATCATGAATTAGTACTTTATTTCTTACAAAAAGATAAGAAATTCCTTGGTAGTATCCATTCTTATACTTGCAATTTATAGAAGAAATTCAATCAATAGGAGAAATGCATTGACAAAAAGATTAATATTTATAAGCATCTTAGTTATTGTATTTACCTTATCATGTGTTGGGCATTTTCCCCCAATTTATCCTTTGAATAATCTCTATAATTGTAGGTTAAAGTATTTGAGTGTCTTTCCATAAAATTTGGAATTTAATGTAAAATGTTATTTTAATTTTTCTATAGATTTTCAAAATCCTGGTGATAAAAAACTTCATCTAAGAAATAATATTGATGACTGGGGCACCTGAGTGGCTTAGTCATTTGAGTCTGACTCTTGATTTCAGCTCAGGTCATGACCTCATTGTGAGATCAAGCCCTGTGTCAGGCTCTGCACAGTGCAGAGTCGGCTTGAGATTCTCTCTCCCTGTTTCTCTGCCCCTCCCCTGCTCTCTCTCTCAAAACAAATAAATGCACTTTAAGAAATACCCCCTTCAGGGAGAAGAAAAGCATATGTCAAATTGTCTTAACTGTAGATCTTTAAGGCAAAATGCACCATTCTTTCGGCACTGTCAAGAACTTGAATAAATCAGAGACAAGTGGGTTAAAATGTCAGTGCCCACAGACGCAGAGAAAAAAACTACTACTTTTTAACAAGTCAGTAAAATATCAACGATACTACCCCCCAGTTCTTCATGTATTAATACAGGGAGGAAAGTGATACCTTCATAATTACTGAAAGAGATTGTGAAATTGCTAGGAGACTAGAACTATTTCATAAGAGATTAAACTGAGTGATATAAATTATCTTGCTAAAAGGTTTTAAACCTCTGTTTATTTATAGAAATAATCCTTTCTCCTGTGTTTCATCAATCACTGTTTCTAAAACACTAACCATTTGAATGACAATTTAGATTACTACTGCTTTTTAAGATACATTGTTATTTTAAATCACCAAAATTTATCTTGGTGAATTTCAATAGAAAATCATTTTCTAGGCTCTGTAAGTAGACCTGTTAAAACTAGGAAACTTGCTAAACCCAGTAAGACAGCCCAAGGCTACAGACACTTGCTGGCTCATTGATCAACAGTGACAGCAAATGGTGACCTTACACTAGCGGAATGTAAACTTGCAAACTCATTGATAGCATTCCTGACTTGGGGTAAGAATTTATGTTCTCTCTCCATAAACTGTTTGACATACATGATGTATGGTGGTTAAGGTAATAGAGTAGCATAGCTCTGAGGAAAATGCACTTGGGTTTTTAAGTCTGGCTTTTTTTGAAGGTCAGTATAAATGTCTTGATATACTATAAAAGAAAATTTACTAGAATTACCTTGTTTTTCTTATTTGAGGAAGGAAAATTCATTTTACCAGTCATTTAGGAAAAATAATATTTAGCTTCCAATTTTGCTTTTCTTTTTAATTTGACAAAATGTAGTTTTTAACCACTAGAGTTTGCTGTACTGTGTGTGTGTGTGTGTGTGTGTTCTTACTAATTAAAAAAAATGCAAGTTTGGCTACTATTTCTGCAAAAGCCTTAAGAAGATTAATTTTTAGAATGCTTTTACTTGTACTATTTATTTATTTATTTTGGGGGAGGATATAATGTGAAATTTTTCAAATTGGTGAGTCTTCAAAATTTGCCACGTTGCTGTTTCAAAAAAATATATTTTCTTACTTCAAAATAGTCTCTCTTTTAGTTATTTATTTTTAATTCTTCTAACAACATGTGAGTAATTGCATTCAATTACATAATATGCCCATAGATCCTATTATATGATATGTTATAGTAAAAATGGGTAAATCAGATGAGATTCATAAAAATATTAAAGGAGTCAATATAATTGTATGTACATAGTCACAAAATTATATACACCACTTATTGAGACACTGTAGTAATGTGCAATGCATTTTACTTATAGCATAAATAACATCTCTGCAAGGCTGGAGGTTATATAGGTCCATGTTATTGAGTCCATGTTAGGCCATCTGTTTTCTTGCAGATGAGGTCAGACTTAAAAAGACACAGCATAGTAAGAGGCATATCCATTCAAATAGAGGCTGTAAAAAAGTCAGAAAGTATATAATTTCTCTGCCCCAAACTTGTCATTTTTTTCCATTTCACATAAAATAAAATCCAAAGACTTTTCAATGTCTCTTAATGTCTTGAATTTTCTGCTCTCTCTCACTCAATCTGACCCAGACTTGCTGGCTTCCTTGTTCTTCCAAGAACACCTCTTCCTAGGCCTCAAATGCATCCCCTCCAAATATGTACAAGGCCTGCCTCCTCATACCAGTTAGGTCTCTTCTTAAATGTCACCTTGTTGAAGAGCCCTTTCCTGACCACATTATATTAATTAAATAGTACTTTTTGTAGATTATTCTCAGCAAGACTACCATATTTGGTGGTGCCAGTTGTGCCTAACAGATGGGAAGCAAGCCAGGACTAAGGCCTGCTCCTGTTCTGTTGGCCAAGCCCTATTCTCTAGCTCCATGATAAGTCACCCAGAGGAAGAACACCTTTTTAAAGTTTTTTTTTTTTTTTGCTGAAAATGGGAACCTTTAAAAAACACCAAAAAAGGCCTAGCAGTAGCTACAAATCTGAAGTTAAGTAGATATAGGTAGACACATCCATACATAGACACATATATACACACAAATATGTAAACATACATATATATGAAATATATATACCTATTTCTATATAAAAATTACACATATTGTTATGTATATAATCTCTTTTCCCAACATTCCCTATCCCCAACCACCAGAAAGAAAGCTTAATTCTAATAAACTTTGTTTTGTGCTCTTCTGAGTCACCTAGCTCCTGGAATAATGCCTAGCACACAGTAAGGAAAAAACAATATATGCATTATATGTGATATACATTGTATATATATCATATATAATGAATTAACAGATAAGTCAGTAAACAAATTAGTTTATGTGTGTATTGGAAAGAATGTCTGAGTATAGAAGTTCAAAAATTATTTAAGATTTCTAGATGCTGTTGTAAGATTTAAAACCAAAGACACAAGGAATGGTGACTCAGTTTAGATATTGGATTAATTTAGAAAGAGTAGGTGTTATGTGTTTATTGAATATGGTTGAAAGAGAGACTTTAGCTATCTTTAGGCTTTAGCTGCCAATGTTAATTCAAGGTAATTGCTTTAAAAAGTGTCCTGGGGCATAGGGGCAGCTTAGTCCATTAAGCAGCTGACTCTTGATTTCTGCTCAGGTCATGCTCTCTCGGTTCATGGGTTTGAGCCCCTGATATTATAGATAGCTAAATAAAAATATAAAAAGCTCAAGTGATTTGCCAAATTTACATAGGAAGTAGGGAGTGGACTGAGTCTTTTGACCACAGAATAAATAATATTTTCTCTTTGATGGAACTCACAGTTTGCACAAAATGTTTCACAACTCTAGAAGCACAGCCACATACTTCATCTCTTTCTTCCAACCTGTGACATTTGGAAAAATAAATAATCGTGATATACAATTAGGAAACCACTTTCCATGGCCACTCTTCCCATCCCATCTCTTTACCATCTTGATAGTGACAGTCATGAAAGTGCCAAGAAAAGCTGCTTCTCCTCACTATTGTTTATTTCTTGGCTTCAATATCTTTGAAAACAAATTTAATTGAATCTTTATTTCATGTTTTACTTCCTTGCTGTGTAATGAAAACTACCATTCTTGCATTGGTCAGCACAGATGCTTAGTTGGTCATCTCTATCAATGGTGTCATCTTTCAAAATGAAACACCACAATATATATTTGGCTGGGATTTTTCAAGAGCTGTCTTAACCTTCTCTCACCTATGACACACACATACACACACACATATACACAATCACTTAACACTCAGTGACATTCTCACTATGGAAAAAAAAAGATTCCTTTTCTTTTGGAGAGTCTTAAGAGACTTCATTCCTTTGCCTCAAACTTTATGACTGACAGTGAAGTAAAGGACTAAAAAATTTCTTGAAAATATGGGAGAGTTTTTGCATAACATAATCAATCTGTCTAAATTATAGATAGCTAAACTAAAGTATGAAAAGCTCAAGTGATTTGCCAAATTTACATAGGAAGTAGGGGGTGGACTGAGTTTGGCTGAGTCTACTATTCTTTTGACCACAGCATAATGTTTTCTCTTTGATGGAACAAATGCTACTGCTCACAGTTTGTACAAATGTGAACAGGCGGGTTAACCCTCACTAACCCAAAGCTTTATCAGAAGAGCATGATTGGCTGTAATAGTTTTTCCTGATTCAGTTTTAATTCCTCAGAAATCACATACTGGACAACCGTGAAGCTTTGCATCAGTAGCAGGAAGAAGGGCTTTTTGGATTTATAATTAAGGGCTATTTATACAACATATACAATTATGTGCTCCCTATTACTAATTCTTAAAGGTCTAGGTTTTCAGTAGCCCTAAATAAGTTGCATCATTTTGCTGCAATATTAGATGGAGGTGCTGAGGAAAACAAAGTTTATCATTCTATTAATTCCAGAATTAACTCTGATTCCATGGCATGCTCAGTGCAGGTGCACCCCCAGAATGTGTTCAATTTGTTAATGGCCAATCTCATTATATAAACAGACATTATCATGGCTGAAGAGGATATGCCTACCATATATGCTTTGGTTAGAGAAAAGGTAGTTGCCTAATTCAATTGAGCAGAATTTTCAGTAACAGAAGATAAACAATAGAGGTACACCATATACAATTAATGTGATTTCCAGCTTTGCTGCGTTCATGGCAATGTACTGACCCTCACAGCTGCAACCACTTAACCACTGTACCCTAGAATGCCAAGTCAGACCCCACTCTACTCCACCCCCAAAATTTTAACCCTACACAGGAGGAACATAAGATGCCCTAGGTGAATTAGATTAGCAATATAACTGGTTCTATTCTGAACTTTTACCTCCTTTTGCCAAATCATAAAATTGCTTCTTTTATGAGAATATTTTTTTTTGTTTTTAGGATTATGCTTAGTTGTGATTGGTACTATAACAACTGAGCATAGTACCTGTCTTATTCTATTTGATTTTTTTCTTGTTGTTTGTTGTTGGAGAAATAGACATATGTTGACCTGACCTAAACCATGCTATCAGAACTAAGTTTCTTAATTTGATTTCCAAATGCATAGGTAAGATTAAGTGCATCCCACAGTTTGGAATTTAAAAATTATTTTATTTTTTGTTCTTAAGAGAATTTCCCCTTAAACCCCATTTTCCTGCTATATTGGATTTGTCTCTCTTGCATGTGGAGAATGAGACACATTCCTAATTGCACCACATTCACACCCATCACTGAAGGCAATTGAGGTTGACAAGGTGTGACAACCTGGATCTCTTAACTTGATGAGAAATGAACCCAGTGAGACTGAGAGGATATATTCCCCAGTAAGAGGAATCAGACATGGTAGCCAGTGAGTCATAGTTTGGTTTACCAATATTCCTTTCATTTCTACCAACTTTGCTGGAGTAAATTCATGAGTCAGTGCAAAGTGTTCATTCTTTATTTATCTTAGAGCTGCTGGCTTTAATCATTGAAAAACAGCCATTTTCACACTGTTGGCTTTGATAGCTGGTGGAGTTCAGTACACATGATTACAGCAAAGCGGTAAAATGAACTATGTGATTGACATCTCCCAGATCATTTCCTAAAATATGTATATGTATATGATGTATATGTATATGTATATATAGTAGAGATGTAACAAAAAGCCTACTACATTGAGAGTCAGAATATCTAGCTCCACTACTAACAAAACTGTGGCCTTTTCCAAATCAACTTAACCCTTCTAGGCTTAAGTTTTCTCATCTGTCAAATGAAGGAATTGGATTGGATCCATTCTTAGAAGAAAAATAGATAAATAAATAGATCTATCAATCACAACCTACATGACAATATACAATCATGAACAAAACAGAAATAGACTATTTTCATAGGGGCCAAAATCTAAACAAAGCAACAGCTACATATATGGTAAAAGATGAAGACACAACAAAGTGAGCTCTCTTTCAAGAGGTAATGGCTAAACAGAAAAATGAGGGGGGACAAAACAGGCAGAGAGGTATAGGAGATGAGGGCTAGAGGAGTATATATATTGGTCAGTTTGAGGAAACAAAAGAGACCTTTGTGTTGGGAGAGTAGTTAGTGAGAGAGGAGAACAATGCAAATGTTTAAAAAATAAGCACAATGTGATGCAATGGAAGAGTTTGAGGTAGGGAAGTATGAGAGTCCAAAGACATTAAAAATTTTTTTAATGTTTATTTATTTTGAGAGAGAGAGAGAGAGAGAGAGAAGGACAAAGTGAAAAGGAGAGAAAGAGAATCCTAAGAAGGCTCTGCACTGTCAGCACAAAGCCTGATGTGGGGCTTGAACTCACGAACTGTGAAATGCAGAGGTATCAACTGGGGATAGGAAAATACAGATTTTAGGTCCACATGTTTGAAATGAGGCCTGAGATTCTGCATTTTTACAAGCTTCTGGGTGACATTGATTTTGGTCCAGAAACCACATTCTGAGTGACAGAGTTACAGTGAGTGAATGAAGAGAAAGTTAAATGGCTATTAGAATATTCAGATTGGATATCACAATGTTATTTTTGACTAAGGCAAAGAACATGAAAATAAAGAAATATAAGCAGATTGGAAAATATTCTGTAGGTCAAATTAGCAAGATTGGTGATAGATTAGATGGAGAGGAACAAAATTAGGGTAAGAGCCTTAAGTTTCTAGCTTAAGTGAGTATATGTGTAGTAACTGGAATAGATCAGGTTAAATGAAGTGTAAAGTCATTGCTGACTTTACAATTTGGAATATAGGTCACTATGAGACTTAAGCACTGTCTGTGAACTCAGTATCTTTGCAGATAGAATGCTACACAACTATAGAAAGATGTTATGGTGCAGTGATTACCAGCATGGTTTTGGAGTCAAGCAGATTTGGGTTTTTGCCCTAGCTCTCCCAGCCAATAACCCTCTCACTTTTCTCAACCATATAAATGAAGAATATACTATATGAACACAAGATTTCAGTGAAAATAAACAGAAAATATAGAAGAGTGTTTTAGTCTATTGGCCAGCACATGATAAATGTTGTCATTGTTATCATTATATTATTGTTATAATACAAGCTAATAATAGCTTTTTTTAAAAAACACAAAAAATAGTTCAATTATATATTGTCTGTTAAGTTGAATTAAAATATATAAAACATGAAGAAGTGACTATAATTTTAAAAAGGCAGATAAATACCTGATTATCCTGGTTTCCTTTTTTAAAATATCCTAATGTCTTCATTAAGTAAATGAATTAAAATTATTTATTGTTTTCCCTGTTACTTCATTACCACATCTAAAAATAAGTAGAATTAACAAAGATAATTTTCAGGACATCGATTTTCTCCCCTATGTGTTAGGGCAAGGCATTTTCTCTCTTTGTCTAATCTCTCTGTTTACCTTTCTCCCTTATTCCCTCCCTCTCCTGCAACAAGGCTGAAATATATTTGTGTTACCAGGGCTATTAAAACAACTGGCTCTTAGAAAGTTCTCAATTAATGCTTCTAAATGAGAGAATTTACATATGGCTATTAAATGAGACAAGATGAAGGCCATTATCCTGTTCATCTAAGAAAGAGACTATTTTAAATTCTATAAGTTCAGTTTCATAGGTGATAAGACACAAAAAACTCCAACAGACTTGGATTTCAGTGGCACCATCTTAGAAGATGCCTATGGTTATAACCAAGCAATTAACTTTATTTTTTTTTTTAATTTTTTTTTCAACGTTTTTATTTATTTTTGGGACAGAGAGAGACAGAGCATGAACGGGGGAGGGGCAGAGAGAGAGGGAGACACAGAATCGGAAACAGGCTCCAGGCTCTGAGCCATCAGCCCAGAGCCCGACGCGGGGCTCGAACTCACGGACCGCGAGATCGTGACCTGGCTGAAGTCAGACGCTCAACCGACTGCGCCACCCAGGCGCCCCCCAAGCAATTAACTTTAATAAATCCTAGTGTCTCAGAGATTTATGTAAGTAAACATCTTAAATACCTTGTAAGCTATTAGAACATTATCCATTAAACATAGCCAAACTAACTTGCTGAATAGAGTTTTGTTACTAAGGGATGTTATGTATGATATTTCTATTGATGCATTTGGGTAAAGGGTTTATTATTAAAGGTCAAATATACATTTGATTATACCTATGATTACAATTTCATCTTCAGAGGTGATTTGTGGTATAAAAAATCTCTAATGACAGCAATTTGTCTCAATGTGATGTACAAATTGGACTCTTAAAACTAGTAAAGGCAGCATGCTGCTAGATGAGTAAGAAAATTATTTTTACAGGTCACTACATTTTTTTTCCTTTTAAGTATCTTGTTTACCCATTGCAGTAATAGGGATTCAAATGTCTCAATACTTGAGAAAATATCTACCATGCAAAATAGCCATCCACTGCCCCCATCACTTCCTGTGGAAATGTTCAGAGGTATAAGGGTTAAAGGAATTGATTATTCATGTCTGCCATTAAACTCATGTTTGCTAAGTAAAAGAATTTCTTATCAATTTACTTTTGTGATTGCCATTTTATAATCAAATTATAGTCTGACAAGTAATTTTGGATTGAGGCAGAATTTTTAAACTCAGAAGTCACTACTATAAATCTGTTGGGAAATAATTGAGTACAAACAATATGAATGCCTTTCAGGGAGTTTTCATATCACATGAAGCATATTATATTTTTAGAATATTTATTTAACCAAAGGAAACACATGGAAAATGAGAGAAATGGATATCAATTTGTGTCTTTGCTTAATTCTCCCACAAAATCTTTTGGATTACACAGTTTAAAAGCATAACTTAAAAAATATGGTAGTGAAAAGTAGATAGGATTCACCCTGATTTTATTTGTAAGTAAAATACAATATGATTAACTTCTAGTGATATATTCTAAAAATCTATTTGAATTTTACTCTTCTGTGTATTCAGAAAGAAGAAAGAAATTGGAACTCACTGTTTTATTTTGTTACATTTCTAATGAAGGCTAATTATCATAGAGACATGCATTTTAACAAAGACTGCAGCTCATTTAATTTTAAAGACCTCATATTTCATAATAGTAAGGCATTATATAAGACTGCTCAAATTAATAGCATAAGGGATTTCTGTTAGAGAAGTCAGAGTATGGTAGTACATTCATTTTTTTAAGATGGAAAAAATGATCTGGATTTCTTTTCTCATTTCTGACTTCTCAGAGCTCCATCTGACAGCTTGCTTATTCTTCCTAGCATTGGAAAGTTACCAAAGTCAGAGTCAGAAAACCTGGATCTGCTATGAGCTGGCTAGACCAGGCAAAGTACTTAACGTTGTGAGAGAATAGTTTATATTGGATAAGCCAGAAGGTTACCTCCAGTAGTGACATCTTATTCTATGATTTCCCACTTTTATTTTTTTTAATTTTTTTAATGTTTATTTATTTTTGAGAGAGGCAGAGACAGAATGTGAGTGGGTTAGGGGCAGAGAGAGAGGGAGACACAGATTCTGAAGTAGGCTCCAGGCTCCAAGCTGTCAACACAGAGCCGGACACGGGGCTGGAACTCACAAGCTGTGAGATCATGATCTGAGCCGAAGTTGGTCGTTCAACCCAGGCGCCCCTCCTCCTTTTATTTATTTACTTATTTTTTTTGGTCACTTCTCTCAGAGCTGGTTGGGGGCATTCTAATCCACTTTCAAAAACATGAGAAGAATCAATGAAACTTAATTGTACCGAGTTTAATTCCTTGAATTAATAATGTAAAGAAATAAACACCTAAAAGAGTTAACTGATTTTTTAAATTGTGCCCGTACTTCACATAGCTGACTTAGACTCAAACACTCTCACTGACCTTTCCAGCCTACAAGAGTGAACTTCTGGAGTGCCTGGGTAGTTCAGTTAAGCATCCGACTCTTGGTTTTAACTCAGGTCTTGTTCTCATGGTTCCTGAATTTGGGCCCCATGTCAGGCTCTGCGCTGATGATGTGGATCCTGCTTGGGATTCTCTCCCTCTCTCTTTTCTTATGCTCTCTCTCTCTCTCTCAAAATAAATAAATAAACTTAAAAAAAAAAAGAATGAAGTGCTAAAAGAGAGGACCAGGTTGGATTAGACAATGATAAATGCAATGTAGGACTATGCCACTAACCCAAATAAATTTTACCTTATAATGTATTACCCCTTCTTTCTTCATTCTTTCCTACTAATATATGGGTATGCATTAAGACAATTTATGTACTAAATATTAAAATTTCAGATAATGGGATATAGATCCATTTTAGCAAAAGTATTAGATGGAGCCTAAGAACATGCTCACCTTGTATACAAAGGTATAGAATTTTGTTATTAAAAGGAAAAGCCAGTTTTAGCTACAAGAAAAGCAGTAACTGAAGAAAGCAGTAACTTTTACTTAGGGACAATTCAATTGAATGGTTTTACTTACATCTTAGTTCTAATTAATTATCAAATCATGTTGGCTTTATTGTAAAAAATAGAGAATATTATTATTTATATCAACCCTAGTACTAGCTTTCTGGTCCAATCCACCACCTTTTCCTGCGTGGATTGTGCAATTCATGTTCCAGCATCTGCCTTTGTCCCCTTGTCTGTTCTCAGCATAAAACAGAAATTATTCTGTTAAAACAAGATATAGATCATGTTATTCCTCTATATAAAAAAAAAAGCAAAAAACAAAACAAAAAAACTTCCAGTGGGACAAATAAATAGTGATATATTCCGATAATGGAATATTATTCAATGTTAAAAAGAAATAATCTATCAAAAGACATGAAGGACACTTAAATGCATATTGCTAAGTGAAAGAGGCCAGTCTGAAAATGCTGTGCACTTATGATTCTAAAAATGCTATTCCTGGAAAGACAAAACTACAAAGATCAATGGTGATCAGGGGTTATGGGGGAAAATGAGATGAATAGTTAAGCAAAGAGGATTTTGAAGGAAGTGAAACTATTCTGTATGATACTATAATGGTAGACACATGTTATTAAAAATTTGTCCATGCACACACTGTATAACAATAGTGAACCCTGACATAAACAATGAACTATGGGTGATGTTGTATCAATATAGGTTCATGAGTTATAACCAATGTACCATTCTGGAGGAGGAAGTTGTTAAAGGAGGAGGCATGTGTGGGGCAGGGGTTATGTATGATATCTATAACTATTTCTCAATTTTACCATGAACTTAAAACAGCTCTAAAAATTGCCTATTAAAAATTCTGAAACAAGATAGTGGTGATGGTTGCCAAATGTGGTAAATTTATAAAATGGCACCCAACCATACATTTTAATATTGATAAAATGGTAACTTTGGTATGTGTATTTTACCATTGTAAGAAAAATCATTTAGGGGAGAAAAGAACAAACAAACAAAAACTTCCAATTGTAATAAGTAGGGGAAAAAAGCAAACCCACTGCACTCCTGTGTGTTTTTCTCCTTTACTTTCACATTACTATTACACTCCGTAGCTTTGAATGACACACAAGTCCAGATGAACTAAACAAATGTATTCAGAACTTTTCATCCTAATGCAATAGAATACACACTCTTTTTGAGTGCACATGGGACATTTTCCAGAATAGATTACATATTAGGTCACAAATCAGGCCTCAAAAGTACAAAAAGAATGAGATCATACCATGCATACTTTCCAACAACAACACTATGAAGCTTGAAGTCAAGCACGAGAAAAAATTAAGTCAAACACACCACTAATACATGCAGGTTAAAGAACTTTTTACTAAAGAGTAAATGGGCAACCAGGAAATTGAAGAAGACATAAAAAAAAAGTACATGGAAACAAATGAAAATGGAAACACCAGAACCTTTGGAATGCAGTGGATGCAGTCATAAGAGGGAAGTATATAGCAATACAGGCCTACCTAAAAAAACAAGAAAATCTCAAATACACAACCTAACCTTGTACCTGAAGGAGCCAGAAAAAGAACAACAAATGAAGCCAAAGCCAGAAGAAGAAGGGAAATAATAAAGATTAAAGCAGAAATAAATGATACATAAACAAACAAAAAACTCCAGTAAAATAGATCAGTGAAACCAGGAGCTGGTTCTTTGAAAAAATTAATAAAATTAGTAAACCCCTAACCAAACTTACCAAAAAGAAAGTGGAAAGGATCCAAATAAATAAAATCATGAATGAGAGCAGAGAGATCACAACCAACACCACTGAAATACAAACAATTATGAGAGAATATTATGAAAAATTATATGCCAACAAATTGGACAATCTGGAAGGAATGAATAAATTCCTATACATATAAGCTACCAAAACTGAAGAAGGAAGAAATAGAAAACTTGAACAAACTGATAACCAGAAAAAAAACAGAATCAGTAATTAAAAATCTCCCAACAAACAGAAGTCCAGGGGCAAATGACTTCCCCAGGGAATCCTACCAGACATTTAAAAAAGAGTTAATACCTACTCCTCTCAAACTGTTCCAAAAATAGAAATGGAAGGAAAACATCTAAACTCATTCTACAAGGCCAGCAGTACCATCATTCCAAAACCAGACAAAGAGCCCAGTAAAAAAGTGTACTAGAGGCCAATATCCCTGATGAACTTGGATGCAAAAGTTCCCAACAAAATACTTGCAAATCGAATCCAAAAGAACATTAAAAAATCATTCACTGTGATCAAGTGAGATTTATTTCTGCATTCTAAGGGTGGTTCAATATTTGCAAATCAATCAACATGATACATCACATTAATAAAAAAAGGATAAAAACCCTATGATCCTGTCAATAAATGCAGAAAAAGCATTTGACAAAATACAGCTTCCATTCTTGATAAAAACCTTCAACAAAGTAGGGATAGATGGAACATACCTCAGCATCATATAGGCCATATACAAAAAACTCTCAGCTAATATCACCTTCATTGGGGAAAAATTGAAAGATTTGCCCAAGATCAGGAACACAAGACAGGGATGTCCACTTTCACCACTGTTGTTCAGCATAGCACTGGAGGTCCTATCTTCAGCAACCAGACAACAAAAGAACTAAAGGCATTCAGATTTTATTTATTAATTTATTTTTAAAGATTTTATGTATTTTTGTAAGTTTATTTATTTTGAGGGAGACAGAGACAGTGTGAGCAGGGGACAGTCAGAGAGAACGGGAGAGAGAATCCCAAGAGGCTCCACACTGCCAGTGCAGAGCCTAACGCAGGGCTTGAACTCATGAAACCATGAGACCATGACCTGAGCCAAAACAGGGAGTTGGATGCTTAACTTACTGAGCCATCCAGGCACCCCTAAACACATTCAAGTCCGTGAAGAAGAAGTCAACTTTCACTATTTGCAGATGACATGAGAGCATATACAAAAAACCGAAAAGATTCCACCAAAAAATGCCTAGAACTGATACATGAATTCAGTAAAGTTTCAGGATAGAAATTCAACCTATAGAAATCTACTGCATTCCTTACACCAATAATGAAGCAACAGAAAGAGAAATCAAAGAGTTGCTCCCATTTACAATTGCACCAAAAACCATAAGATACCTAAGAATAAACCTAACCAAACAGGTACAAGTACTCTGAAAACTATAGAACACTTATGAAAAAAAAAAATTGGAGAAGACACAAAGAAATGGAAAACATATTCCATGTTCAAGGTTGGAAGAAAAAATGTTGTTAAAGTCTATACTACCAAAAACCATCTACGCATTTAATGCAGTGCTATCAAAATACCATCAGCATGTTTCACAGAGCTAGAACAATCAAACCTAAAATTTATATGGAAACACAAAAGTTGCTGAATAGCCAAAGCAATCATGAAGAATAAAAGCGAAACCGGAGGCAACATAGTTATGGAATTCAAATTATATTACAAAGTTGTAGTGATCAAGACAGTATGGTATTAGCATAAAAATAGACACGTAAATCAATGGAACAGAATAGAGAACCCAGAAATAGACCCACATCTATATAGTCAAGTAATTTTCAACAAAGCAGGAAGAATATCCAATGCAGAAAAGGCAGCCTCTTCCACAAATGGTGTTGGGAAAACTAGGCAGCAACATGCAAAAGAATGACCACTTTCTTACACCATACAGGAAAATAAATTCAAAATGGGTGTAAGGCCTAAATGTGAGACAGGAAACCATGAAAATCCTAGAGGAGAATACAGGCAATAAACTCTTTGACATCAGCCATAGCAACTTCTTTCTAGGTATATCTACTGAGGCAAGGGAAACAAAAGCACTATTGGGACTTCATCCAGATAAAAAGCTTCTGCACAGTGAAGGAAATAATCAACAAAACTAAAAGGCAGTCTTCAGAATGGTAGAAGATATTTGCAAATGACATATCTAATAAAGGGTTAGTATCTAAAATCTATACAGAAATTATCCAACCCGCAACATTTCTGACACTAGTTTTTCCCACTAAACAATTTTCTGCAACATCAACTAAGTGTCCTACAATCCAATTTAATTCTGACATTTCCATGATACTGCCTGCCACGTCAGATGCCAATCACAAATAGTAGGTCTCCAGACTACCCACAACTTCTGTCTGACTTGACTACAAATGAGAGGCTCCTACCTTGGATTCAATCATTTGTTCAAACAACTCAGAGAACTCAGGGAAACACTTAGGTATACCAGTTTATTATACTAAAAAAATATGATAAAAGATATAGTTAAACAGCTAGATGAAAAGAAAAAAATCTGAAAGTATCCAAAGTTACAGGAGCTTCTGTCTCATGGTGTTGGGGTACACCACCCTCCTGGCAAATGGATATGTTCATCAACTTGGAAGCTGTCCAAATCCTGTGCTGTTGGGTATCATATGGAGGCTTCATCAAGAAGGCAGAATCAATTAATAATTTTATTTCTAGCCTCTCTCCTCTCTCTGGAGAAGACAGGGGTGAGAGAAAATTATGTCTTGATCTTTCACTAACCCCCATCTAGGAGCCATTCAGGACACTACCCAGAATCACAGTCCTATCACAGTCCAAAAGACAGTCCTATCACCCTAGAAATTCCAAAGGATTTAAAAGATCTTTGTCAGAAACCAGGGACAATGATCAAATATTAGAACAGAAGATGCTCCTAGTGTTTTTATCAGTTCAGGAAATATAGGAAATGAGGGTTTTAGGATCCCTGTGCCAGGAAAAAAGGGAAAATATGTATATATTTCTTGTTATTTTACAGTTGTCCTTTTACATCCTCAGTGAAAGCCCTAGTTCTTAGAAAAGCTGATAGGGTCCTCCATGACATATGGTCCTCCATTACGTCTTTGATTTCATACTGCAATATTCCACATTTCATGTGACATTGGCCTGCTTGCAGTCTTATGAGAATGCCAGGTGGTCTTATCAAAATCAAATGTCTTCTCCGGCCACTTGTTATTCCTATTTCCTGTCTTATTGTTTCTCCTGACCACTATCTAGTGTACAATGCACATCAGTAGTCCTACACTAGAGAATGTGAAAGCATCCACAAAAAATTGTCTTGTTTTTTCTTCATTGCTATATTCCTAATCACATTGTTATGCCCAGAATTCATGATCCCCAAAGACCACTAGAGAGCCGAGTCCGATGCAAAAGCAAAGAGCCTTTATTCGAGCTAGCTCGAGCTCAATCCCCTATCTGCACTGATGCAGTGGTGAGATACCAGGGAAAGAGAGCGAGTTTCAAAAGGACAAAGGTTTTATTGGGGCCTGGGGGCAGTTGGTGAGGTAATGGCTGTGGCCTCAGCCGATTGGCTGGGGAAGGGTCCTGGGGAAGGGTCCGAGTCCTGTTAGGCAGGTGAGGGGGGGTTACTCAAGGGGAGGAGGTGTGGTCAAGGTGAAGGACACAGAACAAGATGGAGTCTGCTGGCGTAGGCTCGCCCTTTCATTCCCCCCTTGTCATGTAGCTTAGGGACCCAATCAATGGGACCGGCTGCATTTATGGTGACAAGGGGAACAGAGTTTGGAGGTTTACGCAAAGTTCTGGGAACCAAGTGTCCCTGGGGTGGCTCTGGGACGTCTGATTAAGTATTGTCCCCGAGCTGGTGTCTATGATCTGCCAGGTGATGTTTTGGGGGGCGTGGGGACTCCCGGCAGCATGAGCAATGACAAGCAGAGTTAACAGAGTTACCAATATTAGGTAGGTCAAATGCGCTTTAGCTTGAGCTTGAGCGGGTTGTGTTGGTCCCGACTGATGGCCCATCGCGTGACAACGTCCTTCCGGATCGAGGAGGGGTCCGCTGGCTGAGCGTGTGTGTGATGGACCCAGGTCGTGATGCCGTCTACCTTGAGAGCGGTGGGTGTTGTCAACACCACGATGTAGGGTCCCTTCCAGTGCGGCTCGAGAGTCTCTCGGTGGTGCCTCTTGACGTAGACCCAGTCTCCCGGCCTGTACTGATGAGGTGTCGCGATCGGGCCAGCCTCGTAGATGGCACAGAGGCGCGGCCAAATGTCCTTGTGCACCCTCTGGAGCCCACTCAAGGAAAGAAAAAGTTCTTGATCTTTAAACTCAGCAATAAGTTCAGCTCGAAGGCTGGGAATAACAGGGGGTGGCCTGCCAAACATGATCTCGTAGGGAGTAAAACTCAGAGTGTAAGGAGTGTTTCTAACCCGGTAAAGGGCGTACGGTAGGAGAGTCACCCAGTCCCCGCCAGTCTCCATGGTTAATTTGGTAAGGGTCTCTTTTAGGGTTCTATTCATTCTTTCTACCTGTCCTGAGCTCTGGGGCCTATAAGCACAATGTAATTTCCAGTTTGCCCCCACTGCCTTGGCTACTGCCTGTGTTACCTGCGAGATAAAAGCTGGTCCATTGTCTGATCCTACCATGGCAGGAAAACCATACCTGAGTAAGATGTCTTCTAGTAGCTTCTTAGCCACCGTCTGAGCCGTTTCATGCTTGGTTGGGTATGCCTCCACCCAGCCAGAGAAGGTGTCTGTAAATACCAGGTCCTCGTGTAGTGCCTAGTTGAAGATGGTGGGTAAATTTTTGAATCCCTGAGGTAGCCGTGTCCAGGTGAGTTGCCCACTGTAGCCCTCCTCCGGATCATGCCACTCGGAGGCGAACAAGGGTTGGCTCTGGGGTGCCAATGGCAGATTGAAGAAGGCATCCTTTAAATCTAGTACAGTATACCAGACCCTGGAGGGCGCCAAGGAGCTCAAGAGAGTATATGGGTTGGGAACAGTTGGGTGTATGTCTACGACCCTCTTATTTACTTCCCGGAGGTCTTGTACCGGTCGGTAGTCATTTGTGTGAGGCTTTTTGACCGGCAGTAAGGGGGTGTTCCAGGCAGACTGGCAAGGAACTAGTACCCCTAGGCTTCGTAGTCTCCGGATGTGTGGCTGGATCCCCTTCCAGGCCTCCTCAGACATGGGGTATTGTTTGATCCTTACTGGACTCTCTCCTGGCTTGAGCTCTACCAGGACTGGGGTCCTGTGAGCGGCTAGTCCCATCCCCCCTGTCTCTGCCCAAACCGAGGGGAATTCTCGTAGCCATCTGTCTATATTATTCTCTCTTGGGAGCGCCTCCTGGTGGAGGAGGTATTCATCCTCCAGTTTCATGGTCAGGACCTGGATGGGGTGGCCCTTGCCATCGGTGACCTGAGGCCCCCCTTGTCTGAAAGTTATCTGAGCTCCAATCTTGGTCAGTAAGTCCCGTCCTAACAGCGGGTAGGGGCATTCTGGTATTACCACAAAGGAGTGGGATACCCGGCCCGTTCCCAAATCTACTGTTCTTCGGGTAGTCCATGAATACTGGCTCATACCAGTTGCCCCTTGTACCCAGGACTTCTTGCTAGCTAGTTTTCCTTGTGGGGTGCGGAGGACCGAATGTTGTGCTCCGGTGTCGACAAGGAAGTCAATAGGGGTCCCCTCCACTTTAAGAGTTACCCTGGGTTCGGGGAGAGGGTCCGAACCCTGACTCCCCTAATCACTTAGTTCATCCAGATCTAGGACTTTTACTCGATCAGTCTTGCTTCCCTTCCCGCCAGCTCTTTTTGGACAATCTCGGGCCCAATGCCCTATCTCCTTGCAGTATGCGCACTGATCCTTCTGCAGCCTCTGCTTCCCCCCCTTGGTGCTTTTACCTTTTCTTGTGTCATCTGCCAGCTGCCGGAGACGGCGGTCTCGTTCCTCGGGGAAGTCAGCAGTGGTAGCTAGTAGTATTCTGGCCAGGTCTCGAGTCTGCTTACTGCTGGCAGCCGCCATGGCGCGAGCCTGCTTGTCCTCAGGAGGCTCCCGATTATTATATACCTTTTCGGCTACCACCAGTAAGTCCTGCAGACTTTTTTCTCCTAGTCTATCTATTTTCTGTAATTTTCTCCTAATGTCTATGGCCGATTGGTTTACAAAGGCCATGATAACAGCTGCCTTGCTTTCCAGAGCCTCTGGATCCATGGGGGTATAGGTACGGAATGCCTCCATGATCCGTTCTAAAACGGCAGCCGGAGATTCATTTTTTCCCTGTTGTACATTTCCTACCTTGGCCAAATTGGTTGGCTTTCTAGCAGCCATTCGGAGACCCCCCATTAGAGTCTGGCGGTAGACCGGGAGCCTCTCCTTACCTTCTGCCGTGTTGAAATCCCACTGGGGCCGAGTTAAGGGGAAGGAAGCATCTATCTGAGCCTGGTTGGTGGTGGGATTTCCGTCTGCACCTGGAACTAGTTTTCGGGCCCCACTGAGGATTCTTTCTCTTTCTTCAGTCGTGAACAGGACCTGCAAAAGCTGCTGGCAATCATCCCACGTGGGCTGATGGGTAAAAAGAACAGAGTCTAATAAATCAATAAGCCCTGCCGGTTTCTCGGAAAATTTAGGATTCTGAGCTTTCCAATTGTAGAGGTCACTAGTGGCGAAAGGCCAATAGTGATGGGGCTGATTCCCCTCCGCGTCTGGGGGTCCGGTGGCTCGCAGGGGCAGAATAGTGGAGTCGGCGGTGGAGGCGGATTGCCCCCTCTGAGCCCTTTGTCTGGTAAAGGGCGGGCTTCCCCCTGGAGCGTTTCCGCCTCCCGCTCTCGGAACAGCGTCTGCCTCCCCTGGAGGGGGAGGATGGCGTTCTTCTGGCATCCTAGAGGGGTTATACGGGGGAGGAAAAATTAATTCTTCTTCAGTACCCCCCTGTAGGACAGGGTAGAGGGGTGCTGAAGGCTGGGTAAGACTTGTCCTCTTCTCTGTCTCCTGCAAAGCAAGAATGGGTTTTGGCTCCGGAGGGAGCAGGGTTAGGAAGGGCTTAAGCCAAGAGGGTGGGTATTCTACAAGGTCCTGCCAAGTGATAATGTAAGGGAGCTGATTAAGATGGCCCGCCTTAGGCTGAGAGATGATACTCCTGGCTCGGTGGATGGTAGGGAGGTCGAAGGTCCCCTCTGGTGGCCATCCGACATTGAAAGTTGGCCACTCGCTAGAACAAAAAAACTGCAACTGACCCTTTCGGACTTCCACACTGAGGTTGTTAGCTCTTCCCCTCACATCCTTAACGTGATCAATCATAATACTTAGAGGAGTAGTCTGAGTCTGTCCCATAACGTCCGTCCAGTAAGTCCACAGAACAAAACAGAGAAACACAAAAACAGACAAACAGAGGGCCCCTGGAAAGTCTTCCAACTCCATGGAAGCAAAACTGCAAGCTAGCTTAGACCTTTGAGGGGATTCCATGTCCCTCCAAAACCGATGAGGGGATTCCATGTCCCTCCAAAGACGACGGCTTCACGCCGACCAGCGGGAGCGACCCGCCTCGTCTCAGACCTTTGAGGGGATTCCACGTCCCTCCAGAAGGGAGAATCGGAACGTCTTCCGAAACTCCCGGCCCGTGGTCCTCCAGTGCGTCCACTTAGACCACGTCAGGCACTACCAGAATTCCAGAAATGAGCTCACACAGAAAAGACAGAACAAATAGACACTAACCGTGGCCAGTCAGGCTCTCCGGGTCGGGGGTCCCTCGGGGTTCTTGGGGATCCCGGGCCAAGCCCCCAAATGTTATGCCCAGAATTCGTGATCCCCAAAGACCACTAGGGAGCAGAGTCCGATGCAAAAGCAAAGAGCCTTTATTCGAGCTAGCTCGAGCTCAATCCCCTACCTGCACCGACGCAGTGGTGAGATACCAGGGAAAGAGAGCGAGTTTCAAAAGGACAAAGGTTTTATTGGGGCCTGGGGGCAGTTGGTGAGGTAATGGCTGTGGCCTCAGCCGATTGGCTGGGGAAGGGTCCTGGGGAAGGGTCCGAGTCCTGTTAGGCAGGTGAGGGGGGGTTACTCAAGGGGAGGAGGTGTGGTCAAGGTGAAGGACACAGAACAAGATGGAGTCAGCTGGCATAGGCCCGCCCTTTCAACATCATAGGTATTCAATAAATATTTGCTGAATTAATTTATGAGTAAAAAGGAGTGCATACTTCAGACCCAAAGGAGAAAGCATCTCAAATACCTGAGGGAGAGTCTGACAGAGGAGAACAGGGATTAGTTAGAGTACATATTCTTTGCCTACATTAGAGATTTTGGGTTAAGAAATATTTCTGATACATTACAGAATGGCTTCCCTTAAGCCTTTCCTGGCTTAAAACACAAAAAGCTTTCTATTTTTTTTTTAAATAAAGGAAAGCTGCAACGTTAAAAGAGAGCTGAATGGCAAATGGACAGATCCTATCACTAAACAAATGTCATCCTCTTGTTCAGATCCTAATGTAGCTGGAGAATCAAGAGCCCTGGAGAATAGAGTAGCAGATATAATTATTTCAAGTCTTGAGCCCTTTAACCCATCCATTTAGAAATTCAGTGAACCCTTGAGCAACAAGGATTTGAATGGTGCTACTCCATTTAAAACCAGATTTTTAAAATAAATACAGTACTGAGCTGCAAAAGTATTTTCTCATTATTTTCTTAATAAAATTTTCTTTCTTCTAGATTATAATAATACAAGTGTATATAACATACAAAATATGTGTTAATCAACATGTTATTGGTAAGGCTTCTGTTCAACAGTAGGCTATTAGTAGAGAAGTTTTGGGGGAGTCATAGTTATTCATAGATTTTTTTCATTGATTTTTTTATTGTGTGGGAGGTAAGTTCTCCTAACTGCCACATTGTTAAAAGGGCCAACAGTATTTAAAATACTTAAATCTATTCAATTTCCAAGAAAATGAAAATGAAGCCTTGCCTTAGGTTAAGAGCTTCACTCAACTAAAGGTCAGTGAATAGAAATAGTTCATTTGCGTAATCCTGGTAATTGCTGGAGAAAAGCTGGGGCTTCAAGAGCCCAGCAGGCCATAGCTTTCCCCTTAAATTTTATTTGGAAGATTCTGGTTTCCATTCCATGAACTTCCAAATAATAATGAGATACTCTGAAATTCTGGCCATGTCCTAACAATTGTTCACCTTCCTGTAGTCTTTTCTCTAATTATGTGTCCAGAACCATTGGCTAAAGACCATAATTTAGATGAGACAGACCTCCTTGAAATTAATTTGTTTCTTAGTATCACCATACTTGTGAATCTTGATTATTAACTCTAGTTGGTAATGGATCCTTTTTACATTTCCTTTGAATTACATCTTATTAAAAGGAATGAGGAGGATGGGGCGCCTGGGTGGCGCAGTCGGTTGAGCGGCCGACTTCAGCCAGGTCACGATCTCGCGGTCCGTGAGTTCGAGCCCCGCATCAGGCTCTGGGCGGATGGCTCAGAGCCTGGAGCCTGTTTCCGATTCTGTGTCTCCCTCTCTCTCTGCCCCTCCCCCGTTCATGCTCTGTCTCTCTCTGTCCCCCCAAAAAATAAATAAACGTTAAAAAAAAATTAAAAAAAAAAAAGGAATGAGGAGGAAACCAGGTCTCAGCTGAATGGAACTAGTGTTGGGAATTGACTTCCGGCAAAATATTTTGCAAAATTGACTTCCTGCAAAATATTTGCAAAATCATTGCTTACGTGAAGATTCAGAGAGGTGAGCCAAGTAAAGAGATCTTAGGAAAAGATGTGATGATACCTAAGTACTAAAATTAACCCTTTACTGGACTTATGCACTGAACAGCATCCCTCTAAAATTTATACATCAAAGTCTTAATTCTCTGTGTGACTGTATTTGGAGACTGGGTCTTTAAGGAGCAACTAAACTGAGGTGAATTAATTAAAGTTATTTTAAGAGTAATTAACAGATCAAAGGTATAAACTTCCAGTTGTAAAATTAAGTCATAGGAATATAATATACAGCATGATAAATATATTTAATAATATTGTATAAAATACTTGAAAACAGCTAGGAAAGTGGATCTTGATTGTTCTTGTCACACAAACACACAAATGTAACTATGTATGATGATGGGTATTAACTGAACTTATTGTGATGATTATTTTACAATATACATGAGTATGTTGAATCATTACATTGAACATCTAATTTTAATAATGTCCATTATACCTCCATAAAAATAAAATAATAATAAAAAAAGATAGCCAGTCACAAAAAAAGTAATAAATGGTAAATGAGATCATAAGAGGTTTCCCCAAATAGGCATCTTTACCCAGGAAAAGTTCTACACCCAAATAAGATGGGTGATGCATGCCTTCAAGGTGGCAGAGCCTCCATTGCCTGGGTTCCTAAAGAACCATGTGAAACAGAGCCTTGCTAACTTGGAACCACTTGGACTATCAACATTAGTGAGAAATAAAACTCTACTGTGCTTAAGCTATTATACATTTTGGATATATTTGCTACAATATTACACCATCTTAAATACTACAAGAATGCAAAATCTTATATTACAGGTGTAAGAAGCAGTGACAACTGGCATAACAACATGGAGAGAGAAAGACCCAGAATCTTGGTAACAATATAAATGGAGTCTCAACATTAACTAGCATGGTTGTGCTCAAAGCAGTTATTACTTTGTGATAATTTGTTACAGGGTCCCCATAACCCACAACATCCCCAGTGTACCTGATCCCACTAAGATGTACATTGCTCCATCTGGTTCTCAGTCATGAATCCAGTCTTGTGCTGCAATATCACTCCTTGTTCAACATTCTCAGACTTTGGTTCTTTTTCTACCCCCTCCACCCCTTTCTATGCTCACTGGAGACATTTATACTCTTTCAGAATTATTTTGTAGGCTGTAAGACTGAGAGAGACTATCCAAGATGCTTAACAATTTCCATCTCCACTTTGAGGAAATTAAATATTCTACTCTTCTCACATCTTATTTGGGTGTAGAACTTTGTAGCATGTGCTGTCATAAACCTGTTGATTGGAAACATTCATAAAGTTCTCTATTTTTTTTTTTTCAATGTTCCTGGTATCACTTCAGGTCATAGGCAAAGCCTGGAGTCTTGGTATCCAGGGAGAAATGCAGAGGTCCTCTCTCTTCCTGGATCACTGAATAAAACCTTGGTTTGCAAGCATAATTTGTTCCAGAAACATGCTTGTAATCCAAATCACTTGTATATCAAAGTGAATTTCAAGAACCATTGGCTCGGTTGTGATCATGTGATATTTGGTGCCAGGTATTACTTGTATTGCAAGACATCACTCATTTATAAAATTAAAATTTACTAGAAATGTTCATCTTGTGGAACACTTGCAGAACCAGTTACTCACAATCCAAGGTTTTAGTGTACTTACCTAGGTCTTTTATTATTACCTTGCACTAGTAGGTTGGGTCCTGAATAGAGGTAAGATGCAGTCCCCTTTGCAGGATCACATGACATTTTCCTTCGATCCCTAATTTGCAAAAAAAAAAAAAAAAAAAAAAAATTAACATGAGTAGATATTAAATTTTTTCAAATGCTTTATTTATTGTATGACCATATGTTTGTTTTTTAACAAAGTCTTTCAATATGGTGAATCACACTGATCAGTTTTCAAATGTTGAACCAGCCTTCCATTGTTCACATAAAACCCACTTGGTAATTATTCATGGTAGTTTCTATGTATTACTAGATTTGAATTGTTAATATTTTGTGGAGAACTTTTGCAATTAGGTTCATGAAGGATATCAGTCTGTAGTTTCTTTTTTTCTTGTAATATGTTTGTCTGTTTTTAGTATAAAGTGCTTGCCTCATTAAATGAGTTGGAAATATTCCCTTTTCTTCTTCCTCCTAAAGAGACTGTGTATTGCTGGTATTATATATATTTTTCTTTTCTTAAATGTCTTGTAGAATTCACCAATGAAACTATCTGGCTCTGGAGATATCTTTGTTGAAATGTTTTTACCTACAAATTCATTTACTCTACGAAATACAGGTCTATTTAACTTATCCCTTCTTGATTGAGTTTTAGTAATTTGTACTTTTCAAGGACTTCATGCTTTTTATTTAAGTTGTTGAATTTCTGGGTATAAAGTAATACATAATATCCTTTTAATTTCTTTGTGGTGTATAGTGATGCTTCCTCTTTTATTCCTTTTTAAAAATTTTTTAAAGTTTATTTATTTATGAGAGATAGAGACAGTATGAGTGGGGGAGAGATAGAGAGGGAGACACGGAATCTGAAGGAGGCTCCAGGCTCTGAGCTGTTAGCACAGAGCCCCACGTGGGCTTGAACTCACAAACCATGAGATCATGTCCTGAGCCGAAGTCGGATGCTTACCCAACTGAGCCAACCACGCGCCCATCCCTCTTTTATTTCTGATACTGGTCATTTGTGTCTTCTCTCATTTCATTTTTCACTAATTAGCTTGGCTAAATTTTTATCAATTTTGTTGATTTCTTTTTCAGAGAACCAGATTTTTATTTCATTGAATTTGTCTTTTATCTTTTGAAAATTTAATTGATTTCAGTTTATCGATTGTTGACCATACTTCTGTTCTCAGCTTGTTTTAGTTTTAATTACTTTCCCCTTTACTAGTTGCTTTACGTGGGAAATTTCCTTACTCATTCAAGATCTTTCATATTATATAATAAAAACATATCAAACTATAAATTTCTCACTAAATACTACTTTGCCTGAATCTCATAAAGTTTGACATATATTTTCAGTGTCATTCCAAACAAAATAGGGTTTTAGAAAAATTTTTATTAAGACAAACTATTGGAACCATAGGTTATGTAGTAATATGTTGTTTAATTTTAAAATATTTGGTGATATTCTAGATATGTTCCCTATTTTGACTTCTAGTTTAATTCCATTATACTGAGAACATTCTTTATATCACATAGACATTTAATTATCTTTAGATCAACAAAAATAAGAAAAAAATACTTTTACTAACATTTTTTCTTTATTATTTTACTTATATCTAAGTTTCTGCCTGGTAAAATATATCTTCTGAACAAATTCTTGTTATATCTATATCTATATATCTATATTTAATCTATCTCTATCTCTATCATCTCTATCTCTATTTCTATTATCTCTATCTGTCTCTATCTCTATCTCTATCTAGCTATCACTATGCCTCTATCCTCTCTACCTCTATCTCTATCCCTATCATCTCTATCTCTATCTCCATCATCCTTATTTATCTATATCTATCTACTGGCAATAAATTATCTTTTTTTGTTTGTATGAGAAAATCTATATCTCTTTATTGTTTTCTGTAATTTTTTTATTTTAAAATGCTTATTTATTTATTTTGAGAAAGAGAGAGAGAGACAGAGAGAGAGGGAGTTAGAGAATCCCAAGCAGGAGCCACACTCAGCTTGGAGCCTGACATGGGACTTGATTTCATGAATTGTGAGATCATGACCTGAGTCAAAATGAAGAGTTGAACACTCAACTGACTGAGCCACCCAAGTGCCGTGTAATTAAAATTTAATTTTGATATAACTATAGATTCACACCAATTCTAAGGAATAGCACAAAATGATTCTTTTATTTGGTTCTCCCAGTTGTAATGTCCACACAACTATAATGTAATATTACAATCAGAATACTGACATTCCTGCAGTCAAAATATAAAACACATCCATCCAGCCACAAGAAGTTATAATGTTGCACTCTTATAGCAATACCCACATTCTGTAGGGCCCCATGACCTCTGTAATCTCTGGAAACCACTATTTTCTTCTCCATTTCTATATTTTGTTAAATTGAGTGTAATATAAATGGAATAATACAGCATGTTGTCTTTTTGGATTGAGTGTTTTCATTCACTATAATTTACTGGGTATTCATCATTTTGTTATATTTATATTTTTCCTTAATTACTTAATTGCTGAATAGTATTCCATAATAATGGTATACTACCATAGTTGAGGTAACCATTCATTTGTTGAAGGACATCTGGGTTGTTTCCAGGTTTGGGTTCCCATGAATAAAACCTGCCATAATTATTAGTTCATAGGTTTCTGTGTAAGCAAAAATTCTTGGCAAATGCCTAGAGAATGCAATTACTGGGGATATCATAGTTGTATCTTTTTAAAGACTGGCAAAATTGTTTTCCCAAGTGGTTATACATTTTACATTCCACCAGAAATTTATGAGTGATCCAGGTTCTCTACTTTCTTACCAGGAATTAATGTTCTCACGATTTGTTTTGTTTTGTTGTTTTGTTCTAGTCATCCATATAGGTATGCATCCAGATAGCTCATTGTGTGTTTAATTTGCATTCCCTTTATGGCTGATGATGTTGAACATATTTTCATTTGTATATCCTCATCAATGGATGTTGAGTTGTTGAATGTTGAATGTTGTTGAATGTTGAAAATTCTTTTTATATTATAAATAATAGCTGTTTCTCAGATATGGGGTTGGTAAATATATTTTCTCATTCTGTAGCTTGATTATCCTTTTCACATGTTCTTTCTTAGAGCAAAATATTTTAATTTTGATGAAGTCCAGTTTATCAATTTTTCTTTTTATTGATTATGGTTTTGTGGTGTCGTCTCTCTATGTCTATCCATATACACTAATGTTTTTCTCTTGTTTTTTCCCAACATTTTACAATTTTACACTTATATTTTATATTAATTTTTGTATAAGACATGAAACTTATGTCAGAGTATCTTAAAAGATAATTGCCTATGTGTGTCCAAATGCTCCAGAACTATTTGTTCATAAGACTATTTATTCTTTTTTATTATAGTCTTTAATTTTTATTTATTTGTTTTGATAGAGATGGAGAGAGGAAGAGAGAAAAAGAGAGAGAGAGAGAGAACATGCATGGGAGTGGGGCAGAGAGAAAGGAGAGAGAGAATCCCAAGCAGGCTCCTCACTGTCAGTGCAGAGTCCTAAGTGGGGCTCAAACCCATGAATCTTGAGGTCATGACCTGAGCTGAAATTAGGAGGACACTCAACAGACTGAACCACACAGGTGCCCCAATTCTTTTTGATTCTAAATAACTTTTGTACCTGAACAAGGAAATATTTGGGCATACTTGTGGTTCTATTTCTGGATTCTTTTGTCTATTCATTTACATTGATCTATATGTCAATCACTCTGCCAAAACCACATTCATTATAGTAGTTACTTCATGCCTTGAAACTGAGTAGACTATGTTTTAATATCTTGTTCCTTTTTATCAGAATTTTTACAGCTATACTAGTTCTTTCACCTTTTCATATATTTTTAGAATCATCTTGTCTATATCCAAAATAAAATATTTCTGGGGTTTTGACAGGAATTGTTTTAACTCTATATATTAATTTTGAGGGAATTGCATCTTTACTATGTTGATCTTACAATATGTAAACATAGTATATTTCTGGATTTAGACCATCATTTTGTAGTTTTTAGCACACAAGTCCTGTATATATTTTATTATATTTGTTCTTAAGTAAACCACTTTGTGAAGTTGTAAATAATATATTTTAAATTTCAGTGTCCACTGTTCTTCTATATGTAGAAATATAATTTTTTTCTGTAGGTTTATCTCGTATTCTGTGACCTTGCTTAATTCATTTCTTTGGGTTTTTCTGCAGAGTTCATGGGACTTTCAATGGAGACTATCATGTCTTCTGTAAATAGAGTCAGTGTATATAAATATATTTATAGTTTTATTTCTCCCTTTCCAATACGTATGCCTTTTATGTTCTTATCTTGCCTATTGCATTGAGTAGAACTTCCACCACTAATTTGAAAAGAGTGTTAGGAGTAGAAATTCTTCTCTTTCTTCTAATCATAGTGGAAAAGCATCCAGTCTGTCATCATTAAGTGTTATGTTAGCTATAATTTTTTGTTGTTACATATTTTCTTTATAACATTGAAGAAATTCCCCTTTATTACTATGTTGGAGTTTTTATTACGAATGGATTTCAAATTTTGTCAATTTTTTTTCTGCAATAATTGGTGTGATCATGTGATCAATTCTTTAAATTGTTATTAAAGTGAAGTGCATTGATTGATTTTTCAAATATTGCACAAGTCTTGCATTCCTGGAATAAGCTATCCTGGATTATGATGTATAATTATTTTTATATATTGCTATGTTAAATTTTATAATTTTTGTTATGGATTTTAACATCTATATTTATGAGTGATATTATTCTAAATTTATCTTTTTCTTTTTGTGTGTGTTTGTGCTGACTTTGCCTGACTTAAGTATCAGGGTACTAATGACTTCATAAAGTGCAGTAGGAAGAGTTTAATTCTTTTCAATTTTCAATAGGATAAATTGTGTATAATTGGGGTTAATATTTTTTAAAACTTTTTATTCAAATTCCAGTTGATTAATATAGTGTAGTATTAATTTAGGGTGTACAATATAGTGATTCCATACTTTTCTCTTTCTTTTTCTTTTTTTAAGATTTATATCAAAAGTAGTTAGCATATAGTGCAAGAATGATTTCAGGAGTAGATTCCTTAATGCCCCTTACCCATTTAGCCCATCCCCCCCACACCCCCTCCAGTATTTATGAGTCTCTTATGTTTTGTCTCCCTCCCTGTTTTTATACTATTTTTGTTTCCCTTCCCTTATGTTCATCTGTTTTGTCTCTTAAAGTCCTCATATGAGTGGAGTCATATGATATTTGTCTCTCTGACTGACTAATTTCACCTAGCATAATACCGTCCAATTCCATCCATGTAGTTGCAAATGGCAAGATTTCATTCTTTTTGATTGCCGAGACTTTTTCTCCTTTCAATGCATGCATTTAATGTTATAGGTATTGCCCTCAGCACTACTTGGGTGTATGCTACAAGTTTTAATTTATTGTATTTTCATTTTCATTTAATTTAATGCACTTATAATTTTCCTTTGAGAGTTATTTTACCAATGGATTATGTACAAATGTACTGTTTAGTTTCCTACTGTGTAGAGATTTTCTGGTATCTTACTGTTACTTAGTTCTAGTTTGCTCTTTGAATGCACTCTATGATTTCAGTTCTTTTAAAGTCGCTAAGATTGGTTTTATGGCCCAGAATATGGTCTATTTCAGTGTGTTTTTTGGTATTTGAAAACAATATGTATTCTGCTGCTGTTGGTAGGAGTTTTCTATAAATGTCTTTAGAACATGTTGTTTGATGGTATTATTGAGTTTCTTTAGTCTCTTGATGTTTTTCTGTAGTTGGTCTATCAATTATTGAGAGAGGATTATTGAAGTATCCAAGAATAATTGTGTTTTTGTTTTTTCTATTACCAATTCTATTAATTTTTGCCTTTTGTAATTTTGCATCTTGGTTGTTTAGTCCCATGTATTTATGATTGTTATATCTTCTTTATGGATTGACATTTTTATCAGAACAAAATGTTCCTTTTTGTCTTTGTTATTTGTTGTTGTTGTTGTTGTTGTCTACTTTATCTGATGTTAATATAGCTGCTTCTGCTTTCTTTTCTTTTTTAAAATTTTTTAGCATTTATTCATTTTTGAGAGACAGAGGGAGACAGAATGTGAGTAGGAGAGGGGCATAGAGAGACAGAGGGAGACACAGAATCCAAAGCAGGCTTCAGTCTCTGAGCTGTCAGCACAGAACCCGATGTGGGGCTCGGACCCATGAACCGTGAATCCTGACCTGAGTTGAAGTCAACGCTTAATTGACTGAGCCACCCAGGCACCCCACTTCTGCTTTCTTTTCATTAATGAATGTTTACTTATTATGTGTGTGTGTGTGTGTGTGTGTGTGTGTGTGTGTATAATATATTCTTTCATTGCATTTCAATCTGCCTATCTAAATTGTTAATTTGAATTGAGTTTCCTATAGGTGGCATAGAGTTGAGCCATGATTTTTAAAATCCATTCTGCCCATTTCTTTCTGTTAATGTATCTAGACCATTTATAGCTAATGTATTTATTGTTATGTAAGAGCTTAAGTGTTCTCATTCTCATGATAATTTCTTTTCTTTTCATTTATTTTTCTTTATTTTTTTCTTTAAATTTAAGGCTGTATTGTTTTTATAGCTGTTTTAGGTTCTAAGTAAAATTGAGGAGGAAGTACATATTTCCCATTACTTCCTGATCCCAAACATGCACACTCTCTTCTATTATCAATATCCTCCACCAGAGTGGTACATTTGTTGCAATTGATGAATCTACACTGACACATCATAATCGTCCTAAGTCCATAGTTTACATCATGACTTACTGTTTTTGTTGCACATTCATGCATGAGAAAATGTGTAATGACATGTATCCACCATTATAGTATCTTACAGAATATTTTTACTGCCCTGTAAACCATCCATACTCACCTATTTATCCATCTTCCCTCCTCCCAAACTCTTGACAACCATGGATCTTTTTACTGTTTTCATAGTTTTGCCTTTTCCAGACTTTCATATAGTTGGTATTATGTAGTATGTAGTCTTTCTTTTTTTTCTTTTTTTCTTTTTTTCTTTTTTTAATATATGAAATTTATTGTCAAATTGGTTTCCAGTATGTAGTCTTTCTTGGCTGCCTTATTTTACTTAATAATAATCATTTAAGTGTCTTCAATATTTTTTCATGGCTTGATAGCTCATTTCTTCTCAGCACTGGATGCACTACAGTTTACTTATCAATTCACCAACCAAAGAAGGACATCTTGGTTGTTTCCAAGTTTTGGCATTTATAAACAAAGTTGCTATAAACATCCATGTGCAGGGTTTTGTGTGGACATAAGTTTCCAACTTCTTTGGATAATTACCAAGGAGTGTAATTCCTGAATTGTACAGTAAAAATATGTCTATATTTGTAAAAACTCACCAACCCAATTTTTTAAAGTAGTGTACCATTTTGCATTCCTACCAGTGTTAGAAGTCTTATTGCTTCATATCCTCACCAATCAGTGTTCTGGATTTTGGTTATTCAAATAGATGTTTTCTTCTTCCTTTGGTTTTAATTTGTTATTTTTTTCTAATTTCTTATGGTGGAAGCTTACATCATCGATATATTTTTAAATTCATGTATATTGACACATAATCACCATATAATATTATGTAAACTTAAAATATACAATGAAATAATTAGATACACAATATATTGAAAAATGTTTGCACAGTTATATTAGCTAACACATCCTTCACCTAATAATTATCATTTCATTCTTGTCATGATGAGAATGGTAAAGCTCTACTTCAGTAGCAACTTTCAAATATACAATACAGCATTGTTAACTATAGTCATCATAGTGTACATTTGATCTTTGGAATTTTATCATATCATAACTTAAAGTTTTTACTGATTGAAAAATATCTCCCAATTTCTTCCACCATTCAGCATCTTACAACCTCAATTCCACTCTCTGGTTCCATCAGTTTTATATTTTTAGATTCCACATATAAATGATATCCTACATACTGTTTTCCAAAACGGCTATACAAATTACATTCCCACAACCAGTGTGGAATAAGTTTCCCTCTTCTCCACAACCTTGCCAACACTTCATTCTCTTGTGGTTTTGATGATAGCCAAACAACAGTTGTAAGATGATGTCATATTTATGGCTTTGATTTGCAGTTCCCAGATAATTACTGATGTTAAATTTCCCACCCTGTGTCTGTTGGTTTTTAGTATGGTGTCTTTGGAAAATTGTCTATTCAGCTCCTATACCTACTGTTTAATCAGATTTTGTTTGTTTCTTTTCTCTATTGAGTTGTATAAACTCCTATATATTTTATGGGGTGAGAGTGTGGTTTAGTTAAGCATCCAACTCTTGATTTTGGCTCAGGTCATGATCTCATGGTTGTGAGATCAAGCCCCAAGTCAGGATCTGCACTGGGTATGGAGCCTGCTTGAGATTTGCTCTTTCCCTTTCCCTGTGCCCCTCCCCTGTTCATTCTCTCTCTCAAAAAAATTCCTTATTTACTTTGAATATTAACTTCTTAAACGATATATGTTTTGTAAATATTTTCTCCCATACTGTAGGTTGCTGTTTAATTTTGTTGATTGTTCCTTGTGCTGTGTGCACCTTCCTAGATTGATATAGTACCATTTACTTACTTTTGCTTTCTTACTGTGCTTTTCATATTGTACCTCCAAAAAATTATGGCCAAGACCAATGTCCAGCTTTTCTCCTATGTTTTCTTCAAGGTGTTTTAAAATTTGAGTCCTATGTTTAAGGTTTAATTCATTTTGATTTAATATTTTTGAGTTGTATAATACCGGGGTCCAACTTCATTCTTTTTGCATGTGGTTATCAAATTTTCCGAACAGCATGTATTGAAGAGACTATCATTTCCCCACTGAATATTCATGTGTCCCTTGTCAAATATTAGTAGATAATATATCTGAAGGTTTATTTCTGGGCTCTCAACTGTGTTCATTTGGTTTATGTGTGCATTTTTATGGCAGTTCAGTTTTTATTACCGTATATAGTGCAGTATAGTTTAAAATCAGGAAGTGTGATGCTCCTGCTTTGTTCTTCTTTCTCAGGATTGCTGTGGTTATTCAAGGTCTTTTTTAGTTCATAAAATTTTAGGATTGATTTTCTATTTTTGTGAAAAGTGCAGTTAGAATTTTGATAGGGATTGCATTGAATCTATACTTGGCTTTTGATAGTATGAACATTTTAACAATATTAACTCTTCTGATTCATGCACATAGGATAACTCTGCATTTATTTCTTTTTTTCTCAATACTTTTAAATCAATGTCTATTTATTTATTTATTTATTTAAGCTAGCTCTATGCTCAGCGTGGAACACAATGTGGGGCCCAACCCCTGATATCAAATTTTGATCTGAGATCAAGAGTCAGACATTTATCACTGAGCCACCCAATCACCCCTCTAAAAATTTTAGTATACAGACATTTTTACCTCCTTGTTTCATTTTGTTCCTAAGTATTTTATTCTTTTTGATATTGTTGTAAATGGAATTTTTTATTTATTCTTACTTGGTTTATTGTTAGAGTACAAAATTGCAAATAAATTTTGGATGTTGATTTTATATCCTGAAACTTTACTTCTGACAGTTTTTTGGGTGATTCAGAATTTTTACACAGAAGATCATGTCATCAACAGAAACAGTTTTACTTATTCCTTTCCAATTTAGATGCCTTTTAATTATTTTTCTTTCCAAATTGTTCCAGCTGGACTTCCAGGGTATTTTGAATACAAGTGAGAATGTCTTGTGCCTGGTCTTAAAAGAAAAACTCTCAATCTTTCAGCATTGAGTATGTCTTTTATTATGTCATGTTTTTCATTATATCAAGGTATATTCCTTTTTCACCCAATTTCTCAACTTTTTATTACAAAGGAATGGTTATTTTGTCAATGCTTTTTGTACATCTATTGAGATGGTCACATAACTTTTGTCTTTCATTCTATTACTGTGGTGTGTCACATTTATTGAGTTGCATATATTGAAATATCCTTTCATCCCAGGGATAAATCCCATTTCACCATGGTATATGATCCCTTTAATGTGCTGTTGAATTATGTTTACTAGTATTTTGTTAAGAATTTTTGCATCCATATTCATGAAGACATTGGCTCTAGTTTTCTTTTTTTCCTTCCTCCCTCCTTCTCTCCTTCCTTTTCTTTCTTTCTTTCTTTCTTTCTTTCTTTCTTTCTTCTTTCTTTCTTTCTTTCTTTCCTCTAATTGATAATGTTGCTTGATCTGTCTTGTATATCATTAATTCTTTTTAACTTGGCCAATTCTGTTGTTGATATTCTCTATTGAATTTTTCAGTTCAGTGTACTCTCCTGCTCCAAGATTTCAATTTGGTTCTTTTTAATCGTTTCTATCTTTGTGTTGAATTTTTTTATTTTGGTTGTTGTATTGTCTTCTTGTTTTATTGTTTAATTGTCTTCTCATAGCATATTCAGAAAATTTGGTTTGAATTCATGTTGGGCAATTCATATATTTCCATTTCTTTGAGGTCACTGGAATTTTACTGTGTTCCTTTGGTAGTGTCATGTTTCTGTGATTGTGATCCTGGTAGCCTTGTGGAAGTTTCTGCAAATTTGAGGTAGCAATCACTTCTTTCAAACTTTATGGACTGACTTCAGTGAGAAAAGATTTGTATATGCAGTTGGAGGTAAACTGGAGCATTATGTGTTCCTAGGTATAATGGTGAAGGGCCCCAAATTCAGGGGCATGTAGCATCTCTATGTCCAAACTCGTGATTTCTTTTCTGCTCAGGTTGCTGGCATCCACAGCATTGATAACTGCATTGTCCTTTGTCAGTTTTATGATTTGCAGAGGCTACAAGAACTTTGAAGTACTCAGCAGTCTTCCAGATTCTATGGCTATGGATAAGGATAGACAGCAGTGGTTACCAGAGCCAGTGGTCTACACACACTCAACTGTAAAGACGGGCAACATTTGTCTGTGTAGTGGCAAAATTGTTTGCAGGGCAAAACTGGGCCTGCAAAAAACTGTAGTGGCCTTAGTCACAGTGTGCTCTTTTGTGGCTGAAGGATTTTGCTATGAATATATGGCAGTGGAATCCAGTGATATGGTTGGATCAAGAGCATACATATGCATAGCTTGAGGGCTACCTGCATATCAGCCCAGTGGTACAGACCAGTGACAGGAGACAGAGAAGAATCTGAGCTTACAAGAAGCTGTGGGGATCTTGGCTGTTGCCATGCACTTCTGTGGCTGTAAGATCTCACCACACTCATGTCTATGGTATTAGAAGGTCAGGGTTAGGCTGGTAGTATGCAAGTGCACAGTTGAAGGGGTTAGTGCCAAATACATGCACAATGGTGGGGTCAGCCACAGGGCAGACAGGTGCCTTACACTTTTACAGATTCAGAGACCTGGGCTTACTGCCAGTGCAAATCTCAGAATCCTGGTGGAGTAAAGGATAGGAGGCAGGAGGGATTAAGGAGGGACTTAGGCAGCTGGCACTTTCAAAGACAAATATCTGTGGTGTGAAAATCAGTGAAATCTGTAGGGAGTTTGTGTCAACTATGCTGGCCTTTAGTTTCTTCAGTGGCAAAAATTCCTGGGGTCATCTGAAAAGCAGGTCACTGGGAACCATTGTCACTCTGTGTGGCCAATGCTGGTAGCTCTGACTCTTCTTCCTTGTTCTGAGCTATCTCTATATATTTCAGGTTTACTCATCTCTGGCAGGGGTGAAATCAAAGTGGTTTTTTTATGAAGCATTCTAAAACACTGGGGAAGCTGGATGCTCACATAGCTCTTCATTCCCTGGCAAGGGGACCTCTTTCTAGCTGGGAAATTCCTTCTTGGCTCAAAGAAGTACGGTTTGGGGGATGAGAGAATCCAGGCAAAATAAAGCTTTTTATTCTTCTTTTTCTTTGAAATTATTCTCAAGGTTTTTGTTTTTGTTTTTGTTTTGTTTTTATTTTGTTTTGTTTTGTTTTGTTTTTCCCTACTATGTTTCTGAAGTTTCTTAAGTGGGCTCCTGAGCTCTCCCAGGCCACCTTATTTATGAGTAGCTGTCTAATTGTTGATCTCTGTGAGAGGATAGAAGATGGAATCTCCTGCTTCATTATCTTGGTGATGTCTCCACCTTTTATTGATTTTATGTCCTTCTTCTTTCCTAATACCTGTATTCACTGTTAACTTACTTTTGAGCATTGCTTCTGTGCATCCCACACATTTTGATAAGTTGTATTTTTATTTTCATTTTGTTTTACATATTTTTAATTTGTCTTGAAATTTCTTCTTTGAGCCATATGTTATTTAGAAGTATATTGTTTACTCATTGAGTATTTTGTGCTTTTTCAGTTTCCTTTCTGTTATTGATGTCTCATTCAATTCTATTATGATCTGGAGGCAGGCCAACATGGCTGAGAAGTAGGGGGATCTGTACTTCAAACAAAGAAGTGCTGAAGCCAAAAGACTTTGAACCCCAAGAGTCTGGGAGGAAAAGAGACTGAGTCTAAAAGGGAGACACTGGGATATCCTTGACGGGTTATAGATGGGTGATTGAGAACTGGGGGAGAGAAAACAGGCTGCATAGTCACAGAGGGGAGGGATCCCCTTTTGCAGAGAGACAAAGGGAAGAGAAAGAGAGGCTGGAGAAGTGTAAGACTCCTGGACAAGTATCTGGACAAGAGATAAACCTCAGACTGGGACTGAAAGGGATCCCATCTCTAACTGTGGGGCTCACTTTGGACTGGGGCCAGCTGCCCCATTCACGCCCCTGGGGAGGAGGGGAGCCAGCCCCTGGTTTGATGGTAGGTCAAGGGCAAGTCCACAGTAGGAGAACACAGTCCTTTCCTTGGAGTGCTACACGATAGAACAAAGCCTGCCTGTACCTGCCACCCCTGGGCTCACTGACTGTGTCGAGAGCGCAGTCCTCAGCAAGGAGAAAGAGGCTCCCTCCCTGTGCTGTGGGACTGTTACAGAACCAGGCTGGAACGCTGGCGGAAAAACCAAGAGGCACTCAGAGATCTTGGTGGATTGGAGATTTATTTAACACTGGCGGGCTCGGAAGAGACTGTTTCTCCAAAGGTCTGAGCCCAGAATGCAAGTGGGGAGGGTAATTTATAGTCGTCAGCTTCCATATCTGTGGGAGTTTCTGCGTGCACAGCAAAGGAAGAAGAACCAGGAGGAGGGGTCTCTAAGCTAAAGACCAGAGTCTGTTTTAACTCCATCAGCCGTCTTTGGCCTACTCCATTTACTTCTCAAACAGGACAAGACAAAACTCGCCTGTGTCAGCCACCCCTGGACTCAGTGGCAAGGTCAGCTGCGCAGTCCATAGCAGGAATAGGCGGTCCTCCCTGAAGAGCTGAGACACAGACAAAGCCAGCTGGGATGCACAGAGAGGTGTTTCCCCTGTGCCAGAGCTCACAGAGCAGGACTTTGAATCCTAGCCAAGTGCTGAGTCAGGGGAGTGAGTGGAGTGGGGAGGACCGCCCCATCTGCACTCGCAGCACAGTGAGGACAACTCAAAAGGAGTCCACTGGGTCTGTGGAAAAGAGACTGAAGGATTGCCATTCCTCCCCCCCCCACCACCACCACCAAGGCGGGACCTCAGAGATTGTTCCCTGGGGCCAATAATGAAGGTGGGACCGGCCTACACCAAACTGTGCCCCTCCCTGACGGCTAACTGTATATCTGCTGGAGTGGGATAGATGCTGTGGAACCAGACGGCTCCATCAGTCAGACCAGTGCTGCTGCATAGCCTGGATTAATTCCAGAACAATTCTTGTTATTTAGATATATTCTCCCTTCTTATCTCTTCCCTCCTCTAGACTGCTTACTCTGGTTTTTGGTTTGTTTAAGCAGACACATTTCATCCATTCTCTTGATACATGTTCTACACCTCCTTTTTTACTTTACTTTCTGTCTCTGGAATAATTAAAATGTACAGTTTCTCTCTCTGGGTAACTTTCTGTTTCCTTTTTCCCACCTCTTTCCTTATTTTCCTTCCTCTCCCTCGGATTAAGCCATTTAGTCTGTAAGCCTAGTCAATTTTTATTTTCTCTTTGTCCCCGCCCCTGTCATTTCTCTCTTTGTATGTGCTCTTCCAACAGTACCGCCTCTACTCTGCTCTTTACTTATAGCTGGTGTTTCTGATGTTTTGCTTTTGGAGTGTGTGTGTGTTTGACTGCGTTATTTGTCTGTGTGTTTGTGTGTCATTGTTTCCTGTTTGTTTGTCTGTTTGTTTTCCTTTCCAAGGCTACTTCAAGGAATAAATCAAAACACACCCAGTGAAGCGTCCAAAACATCACTATGAGTACACAAATAAAATAACCAAAGTCACAACAGACAGCAAGTAACACTCTCCACAAAACACCTCCTAAGGGACAGGCCCTGGAAAGTGTATGACCCTCATTTAATATAGCAGTGTTCACAGGTGCAGAGCACATAACAAACTTTTAAAACTCATAAGGGACAGAAAACTAGCTAAAATGATGAAATGAAAGAATTCCCCTCAAATGAAATTTTAGAAAGAAATGACAGCTAAAAAATTGAACAAAACAGATATAAGCAATATAACTGAACAAGAATTAAGAATAATAGTCATAAGATTAATAGCTGGGCTTGAAAAAGGCATGGAAGACAGAAGAGAATCTATTACTGTAGAGATCAAGGAACTAAAAAGTAGTCATGATGAATTAAGAAATTATATGAATGAGACTGGAGAGGAAGATGGCGTAGGAGGACGCTGGGATCACCGCACGTCCTGCTGATCACTTAGATTCCACCTACACCTGCCTAAATAACCCAGAAAACCACCAGAGGATTAGCAGAACGGAGTCGCCGGAGCCAAGCACAGACGAGAGGCCCACGGAAGAGGGTATGAAGGGCGGCGAGGCGGGGCGCGCTCCACGGACTGGCGGGAGGGAGCCGGGGCGGAGGGGCGGCTCGCCAGCCAAGCAGAGCCCCCAAGTCTGGCTTGCAAAAAGCGGAGGGGCCTGATGGACTGTGTTCCTACAGCAAGCGCGACTTAGCGTCTGGGAGGTCATAAGTTAACAGCTCTGCTCAGAAAGCGGGAAGGCTGGAGGACAAAGGGAAGGAAAGCTGCTGAGCCCCCGGACAACAGAGCTCAGTTTGGTGGGGAACAAAGGCGCTCGCCAGCGCCATCTTCCCCGCCCATCCCCCAGCCAAAATCCCAAAGAGAACCAGTTCCTGCCAGGGAACTTGCTCGCTCCGTGCAAACACCCAACTCTGCGCTTCTGTGGAGCCAACCCTCTGGCAGCGGATCTGACTCCCTCCTGCTGCCACAGGGCCCCTCCTGAAGTGGATCACCTAAGGAGAAGCAAGCTAAGCCTGGCCCTCCTGCCCCTGTGCACCTTGCCTACCCACCCCAGCTAAGACGCCAGATCCCCAGCATCACAAGCCTGGCAGTGTGCAAGTAGCCCAGACAGGCCACCCCACCCCACAGTGAATCCCGCCCCTAGGAGAGGGGAAGAGAAGGCACGCACCAGTCTGAGTGTGGACACAGCAGTGGGCTGGGGGCAGACATCAGGTCTGACTGCGGCTTTGCCCACCACAGCACAGGGGAAGTGCCCTGCAGGTCCTCACCATGCCAGGGACTATCCAAAATGACCAAGCGGAAGAATTCCCCTCAGAAG
>NW_024412434.1:466181-484156 GCF_014898765.1 Herpailurus yagouaroundi
TGGATGGAACTGGAGAGTGTGATGCTAAGTGAAATAAGCCATACAGAGAAAGACAGATACCATATGTTTTCACTCTTATGTGGATCCTGAGAAACTAAACAGGAACCCATGGGGAGGGGAAGAAAAAAAAAAAAGAGGTTAGAGTGGGAGAGAGCCAAAGCATAAGAGACTGTTGAGAACTGAGAGCAACCTGAGGGTTGATGGGGGGTGGGAGGGAGGAGAGGGTGGGTGATGGGTATTGAGGAGGGCACCTTTTGGGATGAGCCCTGGGTGTTGTATGGAAACCAATTTGAGAATAAATTTCATATATAAATAAAGAAATATATATAAAAAAATTAAAAAAAAATAAAAAATGAAAAAAAAATAAAGACAAAAAGAGAGGGAAATGAAAAAAAAAAAAGAAATTATATGAATGAGGTACAAAATAAAATGGAGGTGGCCACAGTGCAGATTGAAGAGGCAGAGGGGAGAATAGGTGAATTAGGAGATAAAATTATGGAAAAAGGAAGCTGAGTAAAAGAGAGATAAAAAAAATACAAGAACGAGAGGGGAGAATTAGAGAACTAAGTGATGCAATCAAATGGAACAATATTTGTATCACAAGGGTTCCAAAAGAAGAAGAAGAGAGAGAAAGGGGCTGAAGTTGTACTTGAACAAATCATAACTGAGAACTTCCCCAATCTGAGGATGGAAACAGATATTGAAATCCAAGAGGCTCAAAGAACTCCCTTCACACATAACTTGAATCGATCTTCTGCAGGACATATCGTACTGAAACTGGCAAAATACAAGGATAAAGAGAGAATTCTGAAAGAAGCTAGGGATAAACAGTCTTTAACATACAACGGTAGAAGCATAAGGGTAATAGCAGACCTATCTACTGAAACTTGGAATGCCGGAAAGGAATGGCAGGAAAGTTTCAATGTGATGAACAGGAAATATATGCAGCCAAAAATGCTTTATCCAACAAGTCTGTCATTCAGAATAAAAGGAGAGATAAAGGTTTTCCCAAACAAACAAACAAACAAAAAAAAAAAACTGAAGGAATTCATTACCACTAAACCAGCCCTAGAAGAGGTCCTAAGGGGGACTCTGTGAGTGAAATGTTGCACAGAATACAGAGTACCAGAGATGCCACTACAAGCAAGAAACCTACAGATGACACATTGATTCTAAACCCATATCTTTCAATAATAACACTGAATGTAAATGGACTAAAAGCTGCAATAAAAAGACATAGGGTGTCAGAATGGATTAAAAAAAAACAACAACAAGATCCATCTATTTGCTGTCTGCAAGAGACTCATTTTAGACCTGAGGACACCTTCAGATTGAAAGTGAGGGGTTGGAGAACTATCTATCATGCTACTGGAAGTCCAAAGAAAGCTGGAGTAGCCATACTTATATCAGACAAACTAGACTTTAAATTAAAGGCTGTAACAAGAGATGAAGAAGGGCATTATATAATAATTACAGGGTCTATCCATCAGGAAGAGCTAACAATGATAAATGTCTATGCACTGAATTCAGAATAACCCAAATATATAAAACAATTAATCACAAACATAATAAGCAATCTTAGTGATAAGACTATGGTAATTGCAGGGGACTTTAATACTCGCAGCAATGGACAGATCATCTAGACACAGAATCCATAAGGAAACAATGGCCCTAAACAATATATTGGGCCAGACTTGACAAATATATTTAGAACTCTACATCCCAAAGCAGCAGAATATACTTTCTTCTCAAGTGCACATGGAACATTCTCCAAGATAGATCACATACTTGGTCATGAAACAGCCCTCAATAAATATAAAAGAAATGAGATCTTACCATGCACACTTTTAGATCACAATGCTATGAAACTTGAAATCAACCACAGGAAAAAGTCTGGAAAACTTCCAAAAGCATGGAGGTTAAAGAACATCCTACTAAAGAATGAATGGGTCAACCAAGCAATTGAGAAGAAATTAAGAGGTATATGGAAATAAATGAAAATGAAAATACAACAATCCAAACGCTTTGTGATGCAGTGAAGGCGGTCCTAAGAGGAAAATACATGGCAATCCAGGCCTAGCTCAAGAAATAAGAAAAATCCCCAATACAAAATCTAACAGCACACCTAAAGGAACTAGAAGCAGGACAGCAAAGACACCCCAAATCCACCAGAAGAAGAGAAATGATCAGAGCAGAATTAAACAATATAGAATCCAAAAAATAGTAGAGAAGATCACTGAAACCGAGTTGGTTTTTTGAAAAAGTAAACAAAATTGATAAACCTCTATCCAGGCTTCTCAAAAAGAAAAGGGAGAGGACCCAAATAGATAAAATCATGAAGGAAAAAGGATTTATTACATCCAATCCATCATAAATACAAGCAATTATCAGGGAATACTATGAAAAATTATATGCCAACAAACTGGACAACCTGGAAGAAATGGACAAATTCCTAAACACCCACATACTACCAAAACTCAAATGGGAAGAAATAGAAAATTTGAATAGATCCATAACTAGTGAAGAAATTGAATCAGTTATCAAATATCTCCCAACAAATAAGAGTCTTGGACCAGATGGCTTCACTGGGAAATTCTACCAGACATTTAAAGTATACTTAATAACTATTTGTCTCTAGGTGTTCCAAAAAAGGAAAACTTCTGGACTCATTCTATGAAGCCAGCATTACTTTGATTCACAAACCAGAGACCCAGCAAAAAAAGAACTACATATCCCTTACATGTCCCATATGTCTGATGAATATGGATGCAAAAATTCTCAGCAAGATACTAGCAAATTGAATTCAACAACATGTAAAAAGAATTATTCACCATGATCAAGTGGGATTCATTCCTTGCTGCAGGGATGGTTCAATATTGGCAAATCAATCAATGTGATACATCACATTAAATAAAAGAAAAGGTAAGAACCATATGATCCTGTCAATAAATTCAGGAAAAGCATTTGACAAAATATAGCATCCTTTCTTGATGAAAACCCTCAAGAGAGATGGATTGAAGGAACATACTTAAACATCATAAAAGCTATATATGAAAAGCCCACAGCTAATATCTTCATGGGTAAAAACTGAGAACATTCCCCCTGAGATCAGAAACATGACAGAGAAGTCCACATTCACCACTGTTGTTTAACATGGTGTTGGAAGTCCTGGCATCAGCAGACAACAAAATGAAATCAAAGTCATCAAAATTGGCAAATATGGAGTCAAATTTTTACTTTTTGCAGGTGACATGGTACTTTACATGGAATACCCAACAGACTCCACCAAAAGTCTGCCAGAACTGATGCACGAGTTCAGCAAAGTCACAGGGTACAACCAATGAATTGAAATTGGTTTCATTTTTATACACCAATAATGAAGCTATAGAAAGAGAAATAAAGAAACTTATCTCATTCACAATTGCACCAATAACCATAAAATACCTAAGAATAAACCTAACCAAAGATGTAAAAGAACTGTATGCTGAAAACTATAGAAAACTTATGAAGGAAATTGAAGAAGATACAAAGAAATGGGAAAACATTCCCTGCTCATGGATTGGAAGAATAAATATTGTTAAGATGTCAATACTACCTAAAGCTATCTACACATTCAATGCAATCCCAATCAAAATTACACCAGCATTCTTCTCGAAGCTAGAACAAGCAATCCTAAAATTTGTATGGAACCACAAAAGACCCCGAATAGCCAAAGTAATATTGAAGAGGAAAACCAAAGCAGGATGCATCACAATCCCAGAATTGAACCTCTACATCAAAGCTGTAATTATCAAGACAGTATGGTATTGGCATGAAAACAGACACATAGACCAATGGAATAGAATAGAGACCCGAGAATTGGACCCAAAAATGTATGACCAACTAATCTTTCACAAAGCAGGAAACAGTATCCACTGGAAAAAAGATAGCCTCTTTAACAAATAGTTCTGGGAGAACTGGACAACAGCATGCAGAAGAATGAAACTAGACCACTTTCTTGCACCATACACAAATATAAACTCAAAATGGATAAAGGGCCTGAATGTGAGACAAGAAATCATCAAAACCCTGGAGGAGAAAGCAGGAAAAAAACCTCTTTGACCTTGGTTCCAGCAACTTCTTACTCAACACGTCTTTAGAGGCAAGGAAATTAAAAGCAAAAATGAACTTTTGGGACCTCATCAAGATAAAAATCTTCTGCACTGCAAAGAAACAGTCAACAACACTAAAGGCAACCAATGGAATGGGAAAAGATATTTGCAAATGACATATCAGATAAAGGGCTAGTATCTAAAACCTATAAAGAACTCACCAAACTCCACACCTGAAAAACAAATAATTCAGTGAAGAATTGGGCAGAAGACATGAATAGACACTTCTCCAAAGAAGACATCCAGATGGCCAACAGACCATCATGTGAAAAGCATCATGTGAAAAGATGCTCAACGTCGCGCCTCATCAGGGAAATACAAATCAAAACCACACTCAGGTATCACCTCACACCAGTCAGAGTGGCTAAAATGAACAACTCAGGAGGCTATCGATGCTGGCAAGGATGTAGAGAAACGGGAATCCTCTTGCACTGTTGGTGGGAATGCAAACTGGTGCAGCTGCTCTGGAAAACAGTGTGGAGTTTCCTCAAAACATTAAAAATAGAACTACCCTATGACCCAGCAATAGCACTGGTAGGAATTTACCCAAGGGATACAGGAATGCTGATGCATAGGGGCACATGTACCCCAATGTTTATAGCAGCACTTTCAACAATAGCCAAATTATGGAAAGAGCCTAAATGTCCATCAACTGATGACTGGATAAAGAAGAATGGAATACTGCATGGCAATGAGAAAGAATGAAGTCCGGCCATTTGCAGCAACATGGATGGAACTGGAGGTTATTATGCTAAGCGAAATAAGTCAGTCGGACAAAGTCAGATATCATGTTTTCATTCATATGTGGATCTTGAGAAACTTAACAGAAGACCATGGGGCAGGGGAAGGGGAAAAAATTACAGAGAGGGAGGAGGCAAACCATAAGAGACTCTTAAAAACTGAGAACAAACTGAGGGTTGATGTGGGATGGGGGAGAAGGGAAAGTGTGTGATGGGCATGGAGGAAGACACTTGTTGGGATGAGCACTCGGTGTTGTGTGGAAAGCAATTTGAAAATAAAGTATATTTTGGGGCGCCTGGGTGGCTTGGTCGGTTAAGCGTCCGACTTCGGCTCAGGTCATGATCTCACAGTCTGTGAGTTCGAGCCCTGCGTCGGGCTCTGTGCTGACAGCTCAGAGCCTGGAGCCTGTTTCAGATTCTGTGTCTCCCTCTCTCTGTGACCCTCCCCCATTCATGCTCTGTCTCTCTCTGTCTCAAAAATAAATAAACATAAAAAAAAGAAAATAAATTATATTTAAAAAATAATTCTATTATGATCTGAAAGCATACCTTATATATAATTTCTACTCTTTGAATGTATTATGGTATGTTTTGTGACCAAGAATGTGATTTATTTTAGTGAATATTCCATGTTAGACTGTCAAGAAAGTGTATCCTGTTGTTCATGAATGTAGTATGCTATAGATGCCAATTACATACAGCTGATCTACATCTGCCTATATTCCTTCTGATTTTCTGCTTGCTAGACCTATCAATTACTGTAGCTGTTAAGCTCTCCAACTCTAATAGTTGACTGATGTATTTCTCTTTGCATTTCTAGCAGTTTTCGTCTTATGTATACTAAAGTTCTATTTTCAGGTACATACACACTAAAGATTGTTAGGTCTTCAAGAGTTGACCACTGTGTTATTTTTCTATGCTCCTCCTTAGCCCTGATAATTTTCCCTATTCTGAGTGTACTTTTTCTTAAATTAATATAGCTATTTCACCTTTCTTTTCATTATTTTTAACATGGTATTTTTTCTCCATACCTTTACGTTTAATATTTGTGTGTCTTTATGTGTCAGGTATGTTTATTGTAGACAATGAAGAGCTTGGTCTTGCTTATCTACTTTGATAGTCTGTATTTTATTTAATGTATTTAGATAATTTACATTTAAAATGATTAACACTATAACATTCCACAAATAATTAACACTATAATGTAATAAATTTTAACAAAGTATTCTCAATTCCTCCTTCCCATCCCTTATAACATTTCTGTCACTCATTGTACTTATTCACAAGCTATAATTAACAAAAAGAATTGTTGCTATAATTACTTTAAATAAGTTTTTATCTGTTAGAACAACTAAGAATAAGAAAAATAAAATATTTATTTTACATTTATTTGTTTTCTAATTCTCTTCCTTTCTTTATGTATATCCAAATTTCTAACATAATATTTTCTTTCTTTGTATTAACATTTCTTGCAAGGCAGGTCTACTGGGGACAAATTTATTCAAAAAAGTTTTTGATCTGAGAAATTTTTATTACTCCCTCACTCTTGAGGTATAATTTAGCCAGGTACAGATTTCTAGGTTGGCAGATTTTCCCCCCAACATTTTTTATATTTCACTCTACTCTCTTTTTCCTTGCATGGTTTCTCAAGCGATGTCCAACATAGTTATTATCCTTGCTTCTCTATAAGTAAGGTGCTTTTTTCCTTCTATTTGATTCAAGATTTCCTTTTTGATTTTCTACTGTTCAAATATGTATATGTGACTGTAGAGTTTTTAGTATAAATAATGCTGATGGTCCATGAATTTCCTGGATTTTTGGTTTGATAGACATCATTAATTTGGGGGAAATTCTGTCATTATTGTTTCAAATAATTTTTCTATTCTTTTCTCTCTTCACCTTTTGATAGTTTTATTACACGTATTTACATCTTTTGTAGTTGTCCCACATTTCTTTCATATGATGTTCCATCCTTTTCTTTTATTTCCCTTTGCATTCCAGTTTGGGAAATTTCTATTCACATTTCTTTAAGTTCACGGAGTCTTTCTTCATCCATACCCAACTCACTGATAATCCCATCAAGTCTTTATATTTAAGCATTTTTTATTTTTAACATTTCTTTATTGATCCTTTCTAAGGAATTTCATCTCTCCCCTTATATTACCTGTGCTCTTTCATGCTGTCCATCTTTTCTATTAGAGCCCTTAACTTATTTTTTTTAATGTTTATTTATTATTTTTGAAGGAGAGAGAGAGAGAGACAGAGTGTGAGTGGGGAAGGGGCAGAGAGAGAGGGAGACACAGAATCCAAAGCAGGCTCCAGGCTCCGAGATGTCATCACAGAGCCTGACGCAGGGCTCAAACTCACAAACCACGAGATCATGACCTGAGCCAAAGTCGGATGCTCAACTGACTGAGCCACCCAGGTGCCCCTAGAGCCCTTAACTTATTAATCAGTTTTAAATTCCAGGTCTGATCATTTCAACATCATTGCCATCTCTGAAACTGGTCCTGATGTTAATTTTGTCTTTTCAAGTTGTGCTCTTTTAGTATGCCTTGTGATTTGTTGTTGTTGTCAAAGACTGAATATGATGTACTGGGGAAAAGGAACTTGGGTAAATAAGCCTTTGGTGTGAAGTTTTATGCTTATCTGGCTGTTATGTAGAAGCTAGATACAAGCAGTGAAAAGAACGCTCTGAGGTAGAGCCTTAAGTCCTTGAAGGGAGAATGATAGAGAGAGAGGTGAGCTGGAGGCAAGCATGGTGATAAGTACATTACACATTAGAAGCCCAGAGGCACACCATACTGACTTTGTGTCTCCCAAGACCTTGGGGCTGACAGATCAAGAACCATAGGTGCAGAACATTTGCTCGCCTCTTCCACTTCTGCCCTAGGATAACCCCTAGACTCATTTTGTGGTTATAGCCCCTCCATAGAGAAAGGCTGCCATGATGATTCTAGTACAAACCTTATATAGGGTCAAAAACCCCCCTTTCCAATTTGTGAGAGGAGTTCCGCAAAATAATTGGAAGCAGCCTCTGTTAGAGACCACCCCACTGAATGTCACAGCTCCTCTCAGCCCAGAAAGACTCAATAATATCCAATTCCAAAACAACCTGTGCACTGTTTCCACCTTGCAGAACCTGTCCACCCTCTCTCACCTTAGTGTTCCTCATGCCACCCATTGCTTTAAGGGGAACAGAAAGGCTAAAGCAGGCTGGAGTTGCAAATTTTCCTTCCCCCAAGTGAGTTAAGCTCTGGTAAAACCCCAGTTGGTTAGGTTCTGGTAAAACTGTGTCTTTTGAGGATAGACTTTGTTAAGAAAAACAGAATACTCTGTATGTATTTAAAAATGGCTATTTTCCCTCTCTTTGCTAGATGCACAAAGGGATCATTCTCCAATCTCTACCATGAGAACCTAGTCGGATTCTTAGAAATAAAACTAAAACTGGGCCCCTCTGGAGTTTTTTACTCTCAAACCTGTATGCACTGAACCACGAGTAATTCATCAATTACACCTCAGATTTTCTTACCATTACACTGATTCTCCTAGAGATTTCTACTCCAATAAGTTCTGATTCTCTGTATCCATCACCCTGTCTCTTTAATTTCAGAGGCAGTGGTTTGCCCTGTGGCCTCAATTCCCTGGTAAATCTAAGGAGTACTTGTTGGATTTTAGTTTATTCAACTTTTTCCTTGTGTGGGTGAGATGATGGTTTCCAAAGTCTTTCCATGACAGATCAGAAACCAGAAGTTTCTATTGGATTTTTAAATTTTTGTTGCTGTATTTTTGAGTCCTAAAGTACTCCTTTATGTTTTTCCTTATATCTTATATTTATTTGTTGAAACTTTCTACCCTTTAATGCTTAAGCATTTTGCAATGCTTGTTGAAATATTTTTATGATGCTTCCTTAAAGTCTTTGTCAGGTAGTTCTAACATCTACAACATTTTGATGTTGGTATGTTGGTCTCTGTCTCTGTCTCTCTCTCTCTCTCTCTCTCTCTCTCTCTCTCTCTCAATTCCATGTGGGTCTTCCTCATTCTTTTTTTTAAGTTTATTTATTTTGAGAGAGACCAGCAGGGGAGGGGCAGAGAAAGAGTGGAACAGAAGATCGGAAGCAGCCTCTGTGCTGACAGCAGAGAACCCAATGCAGGACTTAAACTCATGAACTGTGAGATCATGACGTGAGCCAAAGTCAGATGCTTAACTGACTGAGCCACCCAGGCACCCCTGGATCTTCCTGGTTCTTAATGGTACAAGTTATTTTCAGTTAAAATCTTGACATTTTGGATATTAGTCAATGAGAGTTTTGGTTTTATTTACACTTTTTTTCTTTCAAAGCTGACTTCCTTTGACACTACTGTGGTAGGAAGATGGCATCACCATCACTTTACAGTAAATTGGGATAAAAATCTATGTTCCCTATTCAGCCTCTGTTGACACTTGTGGTGGGGAGTTTCATGTTATTGTTAAGCAAGGGTGAGACTTATGACTCCCCAGTAGGATCTACTAATTACTCCCTGGCTGCAAGAGTTAGAAGTACCTAATTACTGTTCATCCTATAGGCTCCACTGATGTCCTGGGGAAGGGGGTTGTCTGGTAATACAGAACAATGATAAAACACTTCCTGTCCATCAAATCTCCTCTGACACTACCCAAAAGGGATTTTTAGGTTGCCTTACTACTACAGTAAGGGATTAAGTACAGTTTCCTCATAGCCTCCACTGACACCATAAAGTGAAGGAATCTTCTTATTACCTTATGAGAATGGTCTCCTTACTGAGCTTTCTTTGATACCAAATTGAAAGGGGATCAGAGAGATGAGAGGATTTGGCTGAGATGTTCCATTATACCACAGCAAGGGTGCAAATTAAGTTTCTTCACTCAGTTTTTGTTGATGTGGTTTTGGCTGGGGTCAAAATTTAATATTTTGTATTTGGTTGGAATATGGTTACTGTCTAAACGTCTTCTGGCATGATTTAACTGCCTCTTTCCTGATCTTGTGGATACACAGAGTTGGTTTTGTTGGAGTTTTCTTTGTCTGGGATCATTGATATTTCTAGAGTGCTGTATTCTTTGAATACAAGTCTGGGATATATCAAGCAAAAAGGAAATCCAAGGAACTTAACATCATGTTGTTCCTTAGACCCTGAGTTCCTTAAGTAGTTGCCATCTTCTCTCTGTTTTTTAGAGTCGTTTTATATTTTACATATAATGTCCAGGGTTTTAGTTGTATTTGATAGAAGTATAAGAAAGAGTGCATCTATGTAATATTTCCAGAAAAGAAAGTATATTTTGCCCTCAATTTTGAAAGTCATTTTCTCTGGGTGTCAAAATTTTTTTTCTTTCTCATGTCCCTTTAAAGACATTACTCCATTGGAATATGACTTGTTTAGTTTCTGACAAGATGTCTTCTGATTTTTTCCCCTTTGTATGTATGCCTCATTGTCAAGCTTTCTTAAAGATTTATCTTTTATGTGCAGAGGTGTGTGTGTGTGTGTGTGTGTGTGTTTGTGTGTACCCCACTTCATGGTCTTTGAGATTCTTAGATGTATGATTTGATGTATATCATTAATTTTGGACAAATCATCAGTCATTATTTGTTCAAATATTTTCCAAGTTCAGTTTTCTCTGTTTTAATATCCTGGAATAACAGAATACATTTTAGACTGTTTAATATTGAATATATTGAATAATCTATTTTTATTACTACTATAATTCTATTCTTTCTTTACTCATTTCTATTTATATGACTTGTGTATATAATTCATATAACTCTCTTTATTTAACAATGTATATAAGTATAATTTCTATAAGTTGTGTACCTTCACATTTACTGATTATTTTCTAGTCTCTTTTGAGTCTCCTCATGAGCTCATCAAAAGTATTCTTCATTTTTGTCACTGCATTTTAAAATCTAGTATTTCCAATAATACTTTCTAAAATTTATATCTGTTTTCATAAATGACACTTCTCATCTTGTATGTTTTTCTTTTTTATTAGAATCTTTCAATATTAATCAAACGTAATTCAAATTCTTTGCCTGATCAAAGTCTGTTTTATATCTGATTCTTGTCCTATTGATTGTTTCGTCTCTTAGCAGTGTGTTCTTTTTTAATTGCTCCTTTCCATGACTTAGAATTTTAGTTAAAGCTGATTTTTTTTTTTTTTTGGTGAGTTAATAGATTAAGGTTAAGGGGAATGATATTTTACTTGGAACAAAGCATACAACAAGCAAAAATTAAATACAAACAAAAAATAAATGTGAAAGGCATTACTCAGTGAAATAGGCCAAAATAACAGTAATTACAGCTAGGAAATATTAGCAAGCTATTTTTTTTTTTTGCTCAAAAAAGTACCAAATATGACACAGTTTTCACAAAATTTTTAGGAAAAAAAAGGAAATAGACATGTACAATTTTAGAATATAAAAGGAAAGAAAATAATGAGATATCAGGAATAATAATAAAGTATATTATTAATAACTATATGTTAATAAAATAGATAGCCTTTATCAAGGGTTGGCAAGTGTTTTCTCAAAGTGACAGATAGTAAATAGTTCAGGCTCTATTAGCCACATATAGCCTCTGTTCATGTTCTTCTTTTTTCATTTTTTAACAAAACTTTAAAATATTAAATCCATTTTTTATTGCAAACTATACAAAATGAACAGCAGGTTACAGTTTGCTGACCCCTGGCTTAAATGAATAAATAAATCCCTGGAACTGTATAAAATGATTTCCTGGAACTGTATAAAGTGTGAAAAATAAGTACATAAAAAAAACCTTAGCATATCATTATTTATTAAAAATTTTAAATATTAAATGATTACATGCAAAACAATGTATGCTTCATAATAACATATAAGCAAAGTATACTTTGAGTATATTTATTAATTCATTCAGCAGACAATCATTGAGGCCTTACTATGTTCCAGGCACTGTTCTAAATTTTGATGAGAAAATGATCACAATAGTGAGAAATCCCAGCCATAATTTTTTCTCTTCCTACTTCATTATGCATAATTTACTTAGACATATATAATGCTTCCATATATTTTGAGTTATTGATTTTATTTTTAACTTCACCTGTTGTACAGAGCAGTTTGAATTATCATTGAATTTAATATTTCAATCATTAGGTTTTTTTGTCAATTTTTAGAGGCATTTACTTGGAATTCTACCTGTTTGAGTCCTTTGAAGACAGTGTTGTAATTCCTTGCTCTTGAAATTATTTTCATTTAATATATATATATATATAGAATATACATTATATAAATACATAAATAATATCATATGTATTTTACTTTTGATTAATGCCTATGGGTATGAACTCTTATCCATGGTAGTTGCTGGTATTTTTAGCATGTCTTACTTGGTTCAGATATTTCTGTGATCACTACCACTCACCTACTCATGCTAAGAGCTTGTATAATTGTACAGTGATCATAGGAGGAAAGGAATACAAAATAAGAGATTAAAGTACAGTTAAAAACTGGAAACTTGAACTATGAGAAGGCTAAAGAAACATGTTGTAGCTTGTTTTAAGTCAGTTTAGAAACTGGAATCTGTAAATATAGTTAAGTGAACAAAATTTAATGAGTCCATTAAAAAAATGCTGATGATGGGGCGCCTGGGTGGCGCAGTCGGTTAAGCGTCCGACTTCAGCCAGGTCACGATCTCGCGGTCCATGAGTTTGAGCCCCGCGTCAGGCTCTGGGCTGATGGCTCAGAGCCTGGAGCCTGTTTCCGATTCTGTGTCTCCCTCTCTCTCTGCCCCTTCCCGGTTCATGCTCTGTCTCTCTCTGTCCCCAAAATAAATAAACGTTGAACAAAAATTAAAAAAAAAATGCTGATGGCTTGCATTGATTCTAAAACATAAACATAAGTACCAAAGGTTCACAACAATGGATTTGACATTGATTTTTGTGTTTGTTTGTTTGTTTATTTAAATGTTTATTTACTTTTGAGAGACAGAGGCATGAGCAGGGGAGGGAAAGAGAAAGGGAGGCACAGAATCTGAAGCAGGCTCCAGTCAGCACAGAGCCCGACTTGGGGCTTGAACTCACAGACCATGAAATCATGACCTGAGCTGAAGTTGGAGGCTTAACTGCCTGAGCCACTCAGGCAACCCTCCCCCTTTTTTTTTGATATGACACTAAAGGCAAAGGTGACAAAATAAAAATAGAAAATATCAACTTCATGGGGCCCCTAAGTAGCTCAGTCATTTGAGCCACCGACTGGATTTCAGCTCCAGTCATGATCTCGCAATCATGGGATTGAACCCCATGTCAGGCTCAGCCTATAATGTGGAGGCTGCTTAGGTTCTCTTTCACCCTCTCTCTCTCTGCCCCTTCTCCACTTTTGCTTTTTCTTTCCAAATAAGTAAATAAATAAATAAACTTTAAAAAATTGTAGTTCATGGAAATTAAAAGGAAATTATGCATTGAAAGACACTATCAACAGAAGATGAAAAGTCAACCCTCAGAATGGAAGAAATTATTTGCAAATTATGTATCCAATAAGGGATAAATACCCAGAATATACAGAGTACTCATAAAACTCAACAACAGCAACGACAAAAAACCTGATTCAAAAATGGACAAAAGACAAGTAGACATTCCTAAGAAGATATACAAATGACCAAAAGTACACAAAAAGATACTCAAAATCAATCATCATTAGGAAAGCACAAAACAAAACTACAGTGAAATATTACCTGACACCCATTAGAATGACTACTATAAACAAAACCATCAAAAAATAATGAGTGTTGGCAAGGATATGGAGGAATTGGAAACCTTGTGCACTGTTGGGGAAATGTGAAATGGTACAAGTACTGTGGAAAACAGTAAGGAGGTTCCTCAAAAAATTAAAAATAGAATTGACACATGATCCAGCAATTGTATTTCTGGGTATACATTCAAAAGAATCAAAAGCAAGGTCTCAAAGAGATATTTACACTTATGTTGATAGCAGCATTATTCAAAATAGCTAAAATATGGAAGCAGCTCAAGTATCCACTGACAAGTAAATGAATAAGCAAAAGGTGATATATATATTCAATAGAATATATTCAGCCTTAAGAAAAAAGATTATGGCATATGCTACAATATAGATGAATCTTAAGCACTTATGCTAAGTGAAGTGTGCCAGTCACGAAAAAAATAAATACTATATAATTTCATTTTTATTAGGTACTCCTGGAGTCAAAATCACAGAAACAGGACATAGAACGGTGTTGACAGAACCTGAGAAGAGGGAGGAATGGGAAGTTATTGTTTCATGGGTATAGAGTTCAAGTTTTGAAAGATGAAAAAGTTCTGGTGGTTGGTTGCACAACACTATGAATATAAATTTCATGTTATGTATATTTTAGCACAATAAAAATGTAATAAATCCTCTAGTTTTAAATGATAAAAATTAGATTTCTAATTTTATTATTTATTAAAAATTACTACATGAAATTCTAATCTATTCAAAAGTGATTACTATTCATTGCTTTTAAGAACACAAATACAAAACATCAAAAAACATGGACAGCGGAATGCACATTATCTTTTCAATGAAATCGCCTTGAAAGGACTTTTTTTTTTTTTTAACAAGGTTATGTTTCTTTTGCACAAAATTTTCTAGAAATAGCCTTTCAAGTGATACTTCAGGATTTATATCAAGAATAATTTGATTTGATTTTGATTTTTGGGGAGATGAAGCCATTCAGGGTTGAAAGTGAGATTATAAATCACAAATTACTATTCCAAACATGATTTTTTCAGCTGCAAAACCCTCACAATAATGGTATAGCTTTCAAGAAATGTTCTTTGAATGTCAATTTAGTTTGATGTGTTTATACTATTTAAATTCCCCAATGCAATTACGATTGTTTTGAAGTTATATTTTATACTAATAATACTTTATTTTATTTTTTATATTTATAAATCATACAATTAAAATTATAAATTTTAACTTTAAATTTTTAAACTTAAAAAAGATTTAAACTTTAAACTTAAAAAAAGTTTAAACTAATCCTCCTTTGAATTGACATGCCAATAGAGCACAGAGAGGAAAACTACTATGATTTTAAAATTTTGATTCTTTATTCTCCTATTTTCATTATAGATCCTTATGGACTTCATTGCATATCCATGTCAACTTTCTTTTATGTATACTTTTGTAAGAATTTATTTTTAAAATTCCTAAAAAATATATTTTATTTTAGAGAGAGAGCAGTTGAGTCGGGGAGAGGGGCAGAAAGAGAAAGAGAGAGAATTCCAAGTAGGTTCCATGCTCAAAACAGAGCCCAGTGTATGATGTGGGTCTCAATCCTATGACCCCGGGATCATGACCTGAGCCAAAATCAAGAGTCAGACACTAAACAGGCTGAATCACACAGGTGTCCTTGTAAGTATCTCTTTTATTTGAGTTTTTATATTTTATTATACATTCAAGATTCTCATCTATCGCTTAGGAGAATATATTTTTTCTTTTAAAATGTGTGGGATGAATTTTGCCAAACCACTAAATTAAGAAAAACTCCTTTTTATAGTTTATAGAGAATTCTCTTAATATTATACAAATTAAGCACATATGTATTTGATTAAATGATATATGCACTCTTTGCACTCAGAATAATGTTAAATGCTATTACATTGAAAATATACAAGCAGTAAATAAACAAATTAAAAAAATCCTTTTAAATGAATCCAGGCTGGAATCCAGACTGGAATGTTTCAACTTAATTAAAGAGCCTTGAAAGTGAAAATACATTTTAACATCTAGAATATAGTCTCAAGGAGAAATGAGTAGCTAAGGCTAGAAGTACTCCCATCAGCCTTTTGTACCATAAAGATAAAACAGAATATAACTTATAGTACTACCAACCCTCCTTATACTGTCACACCTGATGAGCCAAAATTGTCAAAAGACCCAGTGCTCAAGTTATTTTGGTTTATTAATGTTCAAACAATTTATTTCACTATGAATTAAATTATAATTATTTAAAATTAATTTAATAATTTACTTATAGGTATGTATATATGCATGCTTTCCATTCTTGTTAGAAAAGGGCACCATTAAGCAGATATTATGGTTAATGATCTTGCCTATTATGTTACTTTCATTTATAAGTATATTCAATCTCACAGATAAGGTATGGCAATCATTTTACAGCAAAGCTGTTTCTTCTCTTCCTTTACTTCAATTTCTGCTGTGTTATAACTCATAATATTTTTTAATGTTTATTTATTTTTGAGACAGAGAGGGAGAGAGAGGATCTGAAGTGGGCTCTGCGCTGAAAGCATATAGCCTGACATGGAACTTGAACTCATAAGCCCTGAGATCATGACTTGAGCTGAAGTTGGATGCTTAACCAAATGAGCCACCCAGGCACCCCTCTTACATTATTTCAGTGCTTAAGTTTCTGGGCACATCCATGCCGCTTCTTAAAAGTTACTCTTAGGCTAGTTCTGTGAAGTAAAAGTTAATAATTACTGTGCTATTCAACAAATATTATATTGATTACATTTCACATGCCAGGCTTTGTTGTTTATACTAGGGTCATTAACCAAGGCAGCTGCAATTCCAGAAGTTGCTGTGCACAATCCTTACCATAGATCAGCTCAAAGAATACAAGTTTTAAAGAATGACTTTACTCTTGGGAACTTTTAATGTACTCAAGGGCTAAAATTCTACTTCACATGTTATTTGTGAAGGAAAAAATGACAAAACAAACAAAAAAAAAACCACTAAAAATTTACTAGCAATGAAAAGTATTTTAATCAAATCAATCTGCTTTGATTATTTGAGAAAAATACCACCACGACCCCCATTTTTTTCTTTTCCTGTGTTGTCATAGAGTACTTTTTTTCCATTCTAAGCCTTGACCTCTACACAGCGGAAGTGTGAATACCTAACTAATCAATACAATCTTTGGTGGCTAATTATTGAGTCTAATAATGTGTATATATTTTTAAAAGTATCTTTTTGAGTAAAATGTGTTACCTTATAACAGAAAATGATTGGGGTACTAAAGAGTGGGTATAATTTAAAAATATATATTTCATAAAAATCTTTGATTTGAATTGAATTCTTAAAGACAATCTTCCTTGCCCAACTAAAGCTATTTTTAGTGTTGCTTGATAGAGAGGGAGTCTTTTATTAAATGCTTTGTTTTTAAAAACAAAGGAAAATAAAGTACAAATTTCCTAGAATCACAGAAACCAAAGCTGAAAATAACCAAATATTAATTTTTCCATCCCTTAATGATACATATTTTATTAAAATTTCCATGTGGTATAGAACAGTTTAAAATAGCATGTCAGAATGTAGCTTAGTATTGGGAATATTTGCTTTTACCTCCTATTTCTTATTTGTGGCTGTAAAGGTTTCCTTGATGTTAAATGTTCTGTTCCCATTTTTTGTATATAATTTCCCTTTTTCGTTTTAAATTTTTAATTTTTTTTTGAAAGAAAGAAAGAATCATTGGGGAGGGACAGAAAGGGAGGGAGAGGGAATCTGAAGAAGAATCTCCAAGAATCCCAGATGTGGGGCTTGATGTCATGACCCTGAGGTCATGACTTGAATTGAAATTAAGAGTCAGAAGCTTCACTGATTGAGCCACTCAGTCACTCTTCCCTTTTTAAATTTATAATGATGTTTTCCTTTTCTTAAATCAGGTGATGGCATTATTTTTGAGGGTGAATGTGTTATTTTAGACTTTTTCTACAGAGTTAAACTCTATTAAGCAGCATTTTATTCTAAACGGATCTAATTTTACATACTGAAAGCACCAATATTCAAACCAAAACATTAATTTATTTATTAAGCCTACATTGTATGACTTCTGAATTTCTGCTAATGGCTAAGAAGATGAAGAGTAATAACACATAGACCCTTTATTAAGATTTGGTGTAGTAGAGTGAGAGGTAATTAAAATATGTACATGTAATACTGTGTTATAAATTAAGGCAATTTTCATATTTACATCTTTTTTTTTATATATGAAATTTATTGTCAAATTGGTTTCCATACAACACCCAGTGCTCATCCCAAAAGGTGCCCTCCTCAATACCCATCACCCACCCTCTC
>NW_024412434.1:489156-509870 GCF_014898765.1 Herpailurus yagouaroundi
TCAGCAGGACGCGCGGTGAGCCCAGCGTCCTCCTACGCCGCCATCTTCCCTCTCCTCTCCATATTTGCATCTTTAAGCCTACACTTCTATCATGAATTTCAAACTTATATGTTCAGACACATATTAAATATTTCTATCTGCAGGTTCTATAGTTACCCCTGGCCAAGCAATCATTGAAGCTAGAAACATGAGTGTCTTTCTCCCTCTTCTCTTTCCTTCCTTCCAAGCTAGCTAAATAATCATGAAGTCTTACTGATTATATCTACTGGAAAAATTTTAATATGTCCACTCCTTTACATTCTTGCAACTTTCTAAGTGGTATCACTATTACCCATCTTGTTCACTGTAGTGCAACTACCATATAACTACCATTTTAAATAGAATCTTGTTTCAGAAATGTCACTGGCTCTTATAACCTATAGAATAAAATTATAATTATTTATAAAAGGAAAAATTGTTCTCCATGATCTGTTCCTAACTTTATCTCCATCCTCATTATGGACACTGTTGATAAAATTTCAGCAGTACCAAAATGCATGTGGTTTTCTGAACACCTCACAGTTTCTTGCTTACCTTTGGGTCTTACATGATGTGTGTTTTCTTCTTTTCTATCTGATTAATTTTTATTCAATTGAGACATTCATTTCAGCCAAGACTTCTTCTAAGAAATCTTCCTGATTAGTTGCATCCATGTTGATTTAGGAGATGCAGGCTGATCTCCATTGTACTTCTGCATTGTTTTATTAATGTACTAGGGTTGCTATAAAAAATTATTACAACATTGGTGGTTTAAAATAATTTAAATGTATTTTTTCACAGTTCTGAATGCCAGCAGTCCAAAATTAAGTGTTGGTAGGGTCATACTACCTCCAGAAGCTCCAGGCAGAATATGTCCTTTGCTTCTTCTAGTGTCTTGTGGCTGTTGTATTTCTTGGCTTCTCTTGGTTTGTGGCTGCATCATTCCAATCTTTATCTTCTGTTTAAATTGTTTTCTCTGTGTGTGTCTATTTCTAATCTCCCTCTGCTTCTTTTTATAGGAATACATGGTCTATCCAGATAACCCAGGATAAGCTCCTGTCCCAAGATTCTTAATCACATATCACAATGTAAGGTAATTACTCATGGGTTCTAAGGATTAGAGAGTGAATATATCTTTGCAGGTCTATTTTTCCACCTACCACAATTGTTTTTTTAACAACCTTACATAATAGACTGTGTCTCATTCTCTTTCTGTTTTCATTGCTAATCATATACTGATCAGTTTGTGAAATATATTTTGTGAAATAAATGAATGCCAGTATGTCTATTAGAAGTCTACTAAGAATATGGTAAGGAGTAAAAATTCTTGGGCATCTAATATCTAAGATTAATTTTGAATTCTGATTTCAATCAAGCAAGGTGGGGCACAAGACAACCAAACCTAGAAAGTGTGGAAGCCATGATAAAATTGGGTGAAAATAGAAAAGGTCAAAGAGAATACAAAAAAGGCTGTTAAACTGAGGAAAATTATGAGTAGTGTTTACTTTAGGCATAGAACTTCAGCAACAGGTTGAAGAAGAAGTATGAGGGATAGTCAGTATGCTATAAAATTTGTGGCAAGGGCTGGTAAGGGTTAAGCCAAGTCAGTGGGAATCTTTTATTAAGAAGATAAAATTTAGGGGCGCCTGGGTGGCGCAGTCGGTTAAGCGTCCGACTTCTGCCAGGTCACGATCTCATGGTTCGTGGGTTCGAGCCCCGCGTCGGGCTCTGGGCTGATGGCTCAGAGCCTGGAGCCTGTTTCCGATTCTGTGTCTCCCTCCCTCTCTGCCCCTCCCCCATTCATGCTCTGTCTCTCTCTGTCCCAAAAATAAATAAACGTTGAAAAAAAAAAAAAAGAAGATAAAATTTATATAACATGATCACAGCATTCATATTGGGTAGCTTTTCCTAAGAAAGAGAATATGAAAAAAGGAAACATATTAGAACAATAAAAATAATAAATAGTGAGTACTTACTCTGTTCAAGTATTCTAAGTTTTATATTTGAAATTACCCTTTTAACCACATGACAACTCCATGAGATAATTACTATTATCATTTAGAGTAGGGTGAAGAATGACCTTGAAATAAAAACAAAATAAACTCAGTTTTATAATCATTAAAAAAAGAAGTATGAAATATTTAGGATAATGGCCCCCACAAGGGTATCATGTCTTAATCACCAGAATCTATGGATATTACCTTATTTTGAAAATGATTCTTTGGAGATGTGATTAATTTAAGGATTTTAAATGGGGAGACTATCCTATATTATTCTGGTGGGTCCCAAATGCCATCTAATTTATCCTTATAAAAGAAAGGCAGAGGACATTTGATACAGACAGAGGGAGCCAGTGTGACCATGGGGGCAGAGATTGGAGTGATGTGGTCACAAGTTAAGGAATGCCAGCAATCAGCAGAAACTGAAAGAAACAAACAGCAATTTTTCTCATAAAGTCTCTGGAAGGAATGAAGCCATATTGACATCTTATTTTGTTCCAATGATACTGATTTTGGACTTCTGGCCTCTAGATCTATGAGAAAATAAATTTCTGTTTATTTTAAGCTACCAAGTTTGGGGCAATCTGCTATATTAGCCACAAGAAAATATACATGATGTGTCTTCATAATAAAAAGGAAAACATTGATATCAAATGACCTGTCCAAAGTCACATATCTAGTCAGTAAAATTCTAGGACTTTAACACAAGCAGTCTTCTAGAACTCATAGCTTTATGTTGTTAGTTTTGCTGTGTTATGTCTGAGGTATTTATGAAACATCAAACTGGAGAGAGTTATGGAAATTAGAGTTATGGAAATGGTAATTAGATTTAATTAGAGTTATGGAAATAGATAAGATCACTCTGAAGAATACTTAGGTTTTTATGAAAAAGATCCAAAGATAGAATCTGAAGGCAAACACCTAGGTAGCAAAAATGTGGAAAGGAAACAGCAATAGAAGCTGAAAAGAAAGGATAAGAGAGAAAGAACTATGAAGGGGGATTCCAAAATAATAGAATTAAAAAAACAGAGAGAGAAGAAAAGAGAAATGAAGGGAAAAAAGGGAGTTAGGAAGGAAGGAAAGAAGGAAGGAGGAAGAAGGAAGGAAGAAAGAGGTAGCTTATACTATATAAAAAAACTCATTGGGGCGCCTGGGTGGCTCAGTCGGTTGAGCGTCCGACTTCAGCTCAGGTCACGATCTCACGGTTCGTGAGTTGGAGCCCCGCGTCAGGCTCTGGGCTGATGGCTCAGAGCCTGGAGCCTGCTTCCGATTCTGTGTCTCCTTCTCTCTCTGCCCCTCCCCCATTCATGCTCTGTCTCTCTCTGTCTCAAAAATAAACATTAAAAAAAAAATTAAAAAAAAAACCCCACAACTCATTTAGCCTATATACCTGTGATTCATGCAATTTTCTATAGGTGTGTTATATTTTAATAAATATTTACTTTTAAAATGCTACATTAAACTTAAGGAAGATAATAACTGAAAATAAAGCTTGGGATTATCAACTGAATGTTTCTAGTGATGCTAGACAGGCAGTTTAGAATCCTGCAGTTATAAAATCCTAAATAAGATAGGATAAAGACAGAAGTAAAGGGGAAGCAGCAGGACAAGTGTAGATAATTTTTCTAATGATATTTTTATTGACTTAAAGTCTGTAAAAAATAAAGACTTAAAATTTATGGGCAAATGAGTATTAGTGGATCAAAATCTTTGAAAAGAACAGGAATCATTTCAATAGTAAAGGTTGAAGGACATACCTTGAACAGAAGAGTTGCAGCCTCTCCTGAGTCGCAGGAAAAAAGAGTCTGAGATATATGTATAGGCATGGACTAAGAGGTGAAGGAAGCTCTTGATACTGTTAGGCACTTTTTTTGTACTCCTTATCAGCTAAGCTCAAAAAAATATATTTTTTCTTCTATTCAACTCTATTGTTAGTACTACAATTGCCACATGAAGAATTATCTCCATGATTTTTATGCTGTTTGAATATTTTTTTAACTGGGTTTGGGAACAGCACACAGGGATTCATGCGAATTCAATCTTCTCACAATGTGTGTTAAATACCAAGTAGTATTAATAATGATTTCAGTGAAAAGCCTGTGATTCACTAGGTAGGAATCAATGATTTAGAAAAATTTTTTTTCAATTTTAGTAAATTTTACCATGTCATCCATTAAACTTCTATACACTTTAAATTCTTTTTGCCTACTGAGTATAGCATCTGTACAGGAGTCACAGGCAAAGAAACTATGATATAGACTTTAAACTTTTTATGGTATATTCATTCATAGAATATGAAATAAAGCACAATAGATCAAATTTGTACATACAGATTACAGAGGGAGATGATGTGAGGGGTAGAATGTAGTGACTCAGGATGGTTCTAGCAACTCCATGAAGGAGACATTTTTGAATAGAAAGAACCTGAATGTTTAGAAGAAGGAATGCCTATGCCTCATAGGTTAATGAATAGATAAAACTTACTTAAACATAATGTAGGTATCAGATGTCCTAAGTGTTTCCTGTATATAGAATGTAAAACAAATATTTTCCTTAGCATAGGAGAAGGAATGGAAAAATAAGATAAAAACATAGAGGGAGGCAAACCATAAGAGATCTTAAATATAGAGAACAATCTGAGCTTTGCTGGGGGGGGGGTAGGTGGGGTGATGAGCTAAATGGGTGATGGGCATTGAGGAGGATACTTGTTTCAATGAGCACTGGGTGTTATATGTAAGTGATGAATCACTGGGTTCTACTCCTGAAACCAACACTATGCTGTATGTTAACTAATTTGAATTTAAATAAATATTTCTTTAAAAAAAGCAAAAATATATATACAAAAATTAAAACAAACAAACAAAACTTTCCTTCACAAAGCTATGGAGACCCAGAACATATTAAAGAAGAACAAGTTTTCCAGAGTGGTTGCACCAGTTTTCATTCCCACCAACAGTGTAAGAGGGTTCCCCTTTCTCTGTATCCTTGAAGCATCTGTTGTTTCCTATGTTGTTAATTGTAACCATTTTGAGAGGTGTGCAGTGATATCTCATTGTAGTTTTGATTTGTATTTCCCTGATGATGAGTGATGTTGAGCATCTTTTTGTGTATCTGTTAGCCATCTGTAGGTCTTCTTTGGAAAGACGTCTATCCATGTCTTCTGCCCATTTTTTAACTGGATCATTTGTTTTTGAGTGTTGAGTTTGCTAACTTATTTATAGATTTTGAAGAGCAGCCCTATATCAGATATGTCATTTGTAAATATCTTCTATCATTCTGAAAGTTGCCTTTTAGTTTTGTTAAGTGTGTCCTTTGCTGTGCAGAAGCTCATTATTTTGGTAAAGTCCCAATAGTTCATGTTTGCTTTTGTTTCCCTTGCCTCGGGAGACATATTCAGTAAGAAGTTTCTGTGACTGATGTCAAAGAGGTTGCTGCCTGTGTTATCCTCTAGGATTTTGATGGTTTTGTGTCTTACATTTAGGTCTTTCATCCCTTTTGAATTTATTTTTGTGTATGGTATAAGAAAGTGGTCCAGTTTCATTCTTCTGCATGTTACTGTACAGTTTTCCCATTAACATTTGTTGAAGAAACTTTTTTTCCATTGGATATTCTTTCCTGCTTTGTCAAAGATTAGTTGATGGGGCGCCTGGGTGGCGCAGTCGGTTGAGCGTCCGACTTCAGCCAGGTCACGATCTCGCGGTCCGTGAGTTCGAGCCCCGCGTCGGGCTCTGGGCTGATGGCTCAGAGCCTGGAGCCTGTTTCCGATTCTGTGTCTCCCTCTCTCTCTGCCCCTCCCCCGTTCATGCTCTCTCTCTCTGTCCCAAAAAATAAATAAATGTTGAAAAAAAAATTAAAAAAAAAAGATTAGTTGATGATATAGTGGAATATTGCTCATCCATAAACAAGAATAAAATCTTGCCAGTTGCAAAGATGTGGGTGGAGTCACTATATATTATGCTAAGTGAAATAAGTCAGTTGGAGAGAGATAAATACCACATGATTTCACTCATATGTGGAATTTAACAAATGAAACAGAAAAACATAGGGGAAAGGAAAGAGAGAGGGAAATCATAAAGCAGACTTTTAATTGTAGAGAACATACTGAGGGTTGTATGTTCTCTAAACTGGAAACAAAAAAACTTGAAATGAAAACAAAAAAAGAAGTTTAAGTTTTGTATTCCTAGGGAAAATGTGTTTTGTAAATATCCCAGACTGTATTTCATTTATGTGTTTATTTTTCCTATTTAATATGCCTTCTTCTTTATGTAATAGGTTATTTTTTATAAGCTAAGGTTTTTATCTCTCTGTATGCAGATAAGAATTCCATTGTTCGCAAAATGTTCAGAAATATCTTGTTAATATTTGTTCTCTTATTTCAAAAAAAAATAAATGTCTGATTTGTAAGACAGTAATTTGTGAGTTCACTGTTTATTCCTATTTTAAAGCTTATTACAAGACTTTATTGTTTTTTTCAGATTCTTTTGTCTCTACTAAGTCAGTTTATATTTCAAAATAGTTGTATGTGGCAAATCAGTTTTATCGCTTTGTGTATACTCAGGTTAACATTTTAAATCTTCCTTTTTGCCAGAATCCTCTTACAATACTATTTAATTTTCATCTTAAATATATACATTTTATTTTATGGATTTAATTCTCATAGTTACTTCATTTTGAAACAGACATTTTTCATTATATTATCCCCAAACACTATGTTCTGTGTCTAAATAAACATTTTTATTTTAATAGTATATATTTTTCATTTCAGGAATATACTTGACTTCTGTTAGGACAGAGGAAGCAGTCTAGTGAGGCTCTCAGTTGTACAAATATTTACACAAAGGTTAAATTTTTATTTCTATGGGAAATATAAAGAAGAGACAGATTGTTTAGTAAATTTAATCTATGTATATAGAAAATCCAAATATTCAAATACCTCTCACTTTCTACCTTTTTTTCCTTCCTTCCTTCCCTTTTCTTTCTTTCTTTCTTTCTTTCTTTCTTTCTTTCTTTCTTTCTTCTTTATTCCTTTTTTCCTTTCTTTCTTCCTTTTTTCCCTTCCTTTCCCTTCCCTTCCCTTCCCTTTCTTTCTTTTCACAACATATATTTATTTTTACCAGACAATTACTGAAACTATTATTTAAGAATCCAGCAATGATAATTGTTTCTACTCCTCCCCCCAAAAATGTTTGGAGTTACTTCATTCTATGAAGCCAGCATTACTTTGATTCCCCAAATAGACAGAGACCCAGCAAAAAAAGAGAACTACAGGCCAATATTCCTGATGAATATGGATGCAAAAATTCTCAACAAGATACTAGCAAATCGATTTCAACAGCATATAAAAAGAATTATTCACCATGATCAAGTGGGATTCATTCCTAGGCTGCAGGGCTGGTTCAACATTCGCAAATCAATCAATGTGATACATCACATTAATAAAAGAAAAGATAAGAACCATATGATCCTGTCAATCAATGCAGAAAAAGCATTTGACAAAATTCAGCATCCTTTCTTAATAAAAACCCTCGAGAAAGTCATGATAGAAGGAACATACTTAAACATCATAAAAGCCATTTATGAAAAGCCCACAGCTAATATCTCCCTCAATGGGGAAAAACTGAGAGCTTTCTCCCTGAGATCAGGAACATGACAGGGATGTCCACTCTCACCTCTGCAGTTTAAAATAATGTTGGAAGTTCTAGCATCAGCAATCAGACAACAAAAGGAAATCAAAGGCATCAAAAATGGCAAAGATGAAGTTAAGCTTTCACTTTTTGTAGATGACATGCTATTATAGATGGAAAACCTGATAGACTCCACCAAAAGTCTGCTAGAACTGATACATGAATTCAGCAAAGTTTCAGGATACAAAATCAATGTACAGAAATCAGTTGCATTCTTATACACCATAATGAAGCACCAGAAAGACAAATAAAGAAACTGATCCCATTCACAATTGCACCAAGAAGCATAAAATACCTGGGAATAAACCTGAACAAAGATGTAAAAGATCTGTATGCTGAAAACTGTAGAAAGCTTATGAAGGAAATTGAAGAAGATATAAAGAGTTGGAAAAACATTCCATGCTCATGGATTGGAAGAATAAATATTGTTAAAATGTCAATAGTACCCAAAACTATCTACACATTCAATGCACCCAAAACCAAATTGCACCAGCATGCTTCTTAAATACAGAATAAACAAACCTAAAATTTGTATGGAACCACAGAAGACCCCAAAGAGCCAAAGTAATATTGAAGAAGAAGACCAAAGAGGGAGGCATCATAATCCAAGACTTTAGCCTCTACTACAAAGCTACAATTATCAAGACAGGATGGTAATGGCACAAAAACAGACACATAGACAAATGGAATAGAATAGAGACTCCAGAATTGGACCCACAAACGTATGGCCAACGAATCTTTGACAAAGCAGGAAAGAGTATCCAATGGAAAAAAAGACAGTCTTTTTAACAAATAGTGCTGACAGAACTGGACAGCAACATGCAGAAGGATGAAACTAGAGCACTTTCTTACACCATTCACAAAAACAAACTCAAAATGGATAAAGGACCTGAATGTGAGACAGGAAACCATCAAAACCCTAGAGTAGAAAGCAGGGAAAACCTCTCTGACCTCAGCCGCAGCAATTTCTTACTTGACACATCCCCAAAGGCAAGGGAATTAAAAATAAAATGAACTATTAGGACCTCATCTAGATAAAAAGCTTCTGCACAGCAAAGGAAACAATCAACAAAACTAAAAGGCAACCAACGGAATGGGAAAAGATATTTGCAAATGACATATTGGACAAAGAGCTAGTATCCAAAATTTATAAAGAACTCACCAAACTCCACACCCAAAAAACAAATAATCCAGTGAAGAAATGGGCAGAAAACACGAATAGACACTTCTCTAAAGAAGACATCCGGATGGCCAACAGGCACATGAAAAGATGCTCAACGTCGCTCCTCATCAGGGAAATACAAATCAACACCACACTCAGATATCACCTCACGCCAGTCAGAGTGACTAAAATGAACAAAACAGGAGACTATGGATGCTGGAGAGGATGTGGAGAAATGGGAACCCTCTTGCACTGTTGGTGGGAATGCAAACTGGTGCAGCTGCTCTGGGAAACAGTGTGGAGGTTCCTCAAAAAATTAAAAATAGACCTACCCTATGACCCAGCAGTAGGAATGCTAGGAATTTAGCCAAGGGATACAGGAGTACTGATGCATAGGGGCACTGGTACCCCAATGTTTATAGCAGCACTCTCAACAATAGCTAAATTATGGAAAGAACTTAAATATCCATCAACTGACGAATGGCTAAAGAAATTGTGGTTTGTACACAATGGAATACTATGTGGCAATGAGAAAGAATGAAATATGGCCTTTTGTAGCAACATGGATGGAACTGGAGAGTGTGATGCTAAGTGAAATAAGTCATACAGAGAAGGACAGATTCCATATGTTTTCACTCCTATGTGGACCCTGAGAAACTTAACAGAAGACCATGGGGGAGGGGAAGTAAAAAAAAATGGTTAGAGAGGGAGGGAGCCAAAACATAAGAGACTCCTAAAACTGAGAACAAACTGAGGTTTTATGGGGGGTGGGAGGGAGAGGTGGGTGGGTGATGGGTATTGAGGGCACCAGTTGGGATGAACACTGGGTGTTGTATGGAAACCAATTTGACAATAAGTTTCATAATAAAAAAACAGTTATAAAATAGTAAGGAAACTAACATGTTAGTAATCTTATGATAAATATCTCTCATGTTTATGTAAAGATAGGCTATCCACTTCCATACAAGTCTTACACATGATGTTCCACACAATGAATATTTAGGAAATGATGATGACAATGATAGAAAAACAGTCTCAGTTCTTATCATATAGCTTTTAGATTTTCACAGAAACACACACACATACACAAAAGATAGGCTTTTAAACTGTACAGAATAATGATTATTTACTATTCCTTAAGTGAAAGGGGATCATCATTTTACTCATCTTCATATTGTAGGCTGAAGAGAAGAATGAGAAGAAGTTGTTCTTGTCTCAAGGGTGGCAGAGGGAGAAGATGTAGAGGAGGTGGAAAAGGGAGGAAGAAAAGGCAGGTATTTGGTGTAACTTTGCAGAAATATATTGCAATTTCTGTCATACATTGTTTTGCTTTTTCATTTCTCTAAAAATGAAATACCATACCAATCCTTATTCTCCCATTTACTTTAGTTTCATTGCCTGTATTATAGAAGTGTCCATGCTGTAAAAAAAAAAAAAAAGGCAAAAGCATTCTTGAATAATCAGAACGTTTTGCCACATTGTCTACTGTCAATTTCTTTTCTGGCAGCTTCATCTACATCTTCATCATTTTCTGGTGCTGGATCAGATGCACTTATCTCCATCAAGTCATTTGTTAATTCCTCTGGTGTGGTGTCTGTTAGCTCTTGAATTTCTCCAAGATCAATATCTTGAAACACTTCATTCCTCACCTTTTATGCCATATCCACAATTTCTTTTATTATTCCCTTAACTGGATCTTTTGTAAATCCTGTTAAGTCTATTATATGACACAAAAGACTGTAGATACTGTGCACAACATCTGCACAAAGTTTTCTCCAGCAGGAATTTATTACTTTAGGCTTGATGGCTTTCAAGGCTTTTTCTATAACAATGATAGCATTTCCAATGGTGTAATTCTTCCTGATTTTTGTGATGTTTTCTTTATCAGGGTTCTCTCCCATAGCATTGGTAATCCTTTTCATAGAACACCATGTATAATAAGCCTTAAAGGTCCTTATGGGCTTCTCCATCTAGAGGTTAAATTAGAGACACTGTATTTGGGGCAAATAGACTACTTCTATTCCTTCAGTGCTGAACTCATGGGGTTCTGGGTGGCCAGGGGCATTGTTCAATAACAAAAGAACTTTAAAAGACAGTCCCTTACTGGCAAGGAACTTCCTAACTTAAGACAAAACATGAATGGAATCAACCCTGAAAATGGGTTATTATTGTCCAGGCCTTCTTGGTGTACAACCAAAAGACTGGCAGCTGGTGTTTATTTTTTCTCTTTAAGACTCAGGGTTTACCAGCTTCATATATAAGGGAAGTCCTGGTTATAAACCTGACTGCATTTGAACAAAACAGTACAGTTAGCCTATCCCTTCCTCTCTTAAATCCTAGTGGTCACTTTTCTTCTTTACTAATAAATGTTGTGGCACCTTTTTCAAGTAGAGGGCACTCTAATTTACATTAAAAACCTCTTCAGGCAGAAATTCTTCCCCCTCAATGACTATCTTAATGGCATCTGGGAATCATCTGTTGCCTCTTGGTTGACAGAAGTTGTTTCTCCAGTTATCTTGGCATTTTTTTAAGCCAAACCTCTTTCTGAAATTATCAAACCATCTTTTGCTGGCATCAAATTCTCCAGCCCTAGATCCTTCACCTTGCTTTTTGTTTAAGCTGTCATATAACTTTGATTTTTCTCAAATCACAGAAGGTATGCCTTCTTTATAGCAATCTTGTACCCACATAGAAGCTTCATTTTTAATACAAGATAAAATAGTATTTCATGAAAAGTGCAATATTTTCACATCTGCTGGCAGAGCTGCAGTGACAGTTTCGTGAATTTCTTTTTCTTTTTTTGCAATGATCTTTATGCTGGATTCATTTATGTTCAAATGGTAGGTAACTCCAGCTGCAGAACTCAATGTACAGTACACACAAAGCAATTCAACTTTTTCTTATAATGCTTTGACTTGTCTGCTTTTTGGGAACACTTACAACATCATAGTGACACTTTGTATGGGTCTCATGTTGTCATTCACAGTTTATGGTATTGCACTAAACATGATGAAAAATACATGAGAACTGCAAGAGATCACTTTTTACTGTCATATGCATTTGTTGTAATGAGCACCTTGTGTTGTGTGTAAGTGTTGAATCATTAAATTGTCCACCTGAAACTAACATTACACTGTATGTTAACTAACTGGAATTTAAATAAAAAGTTAAAAACCTGTTACTATTTGTCAAAAAATAACAAATGACTTAAGGAAAGGGAAAGTCAAAGGATATTATGGCTTTACCCTTTCACCCTAGAAACTATTTCTAAAAAATATATCATTTTTTTCTGGATATTTGTGGAGTTTTCATTTCTGTCCTATTGTATATCTTATTTATAAGCCCTGTCAAATTAGGTTTAATTTATTTATCAAGTTAAGTTTTTAAAAAGTTCAAGTTCTTCTAGAAAAGAACATTATGTTTAAGATAACCTAATGATATTTTCTAAAAATAATCATTTGAAGGTGTCAGGGATGGGGGATAAAATTATCTGAGTCATGTGGTAGGTAAAATTATCTAAGCAAGAACCCAGGGAGTTAAAGCCATGAGTAGTATAGAGAACACACAGTAATGGAAAGCTATTAACCTACCAACACCAAGACTTCAGTCAAATTTTATTTTTTTTTCTTAAGGAAAATCATAATAATCTATTGCTCATGACCATAACTTCCATATGGTCATGTAATAAAGAATGAACATATCAGGCATTACTTCATCCCATCCTGTAACTTTAAGAAAGTCTCCTATTTTTAAGACATACACATAGAAGGGGTGCCTAGGTTGCTCAGTCATTTAAAGGTCTGACTTCAGCTCAGGTCCTGATATCACAGTTAATGAGTTCAAGTCTCACGTCAGGCTCTGTGCTAACCGCTCGGGCCTAGAACCTGCTTACCTAAAGCCTGTTTTTATTCTCTGTCTCCCTCTTCCTCTCTAACCCTTCCCTGCATTCTCTCCCCTGCCACCCCCCCAAAAAATAAATAAATAAACATTTAAAAATAAACAAAAAAACCCCACAAAAAACACACAAAAATAAAACAAAAAGACAAACACATAGGAACTAAATTTTTAAAAGTTAAAGTCAAAATGCCATTATATTTTCCAATTCAATATTTGCCTGGAAAGTATTTAAAGAAAGATATGTAAATACTCTGAGAAGATTTCTTTAATTAACTCGAAAAATTATTTTACTAAAGGTGATAGCCATGATCAGGGGAATGAGAAAGAGAATCTGATTTTATGCTTTGCATTTTATATATCAAATATATTTTATTAATGTATTAGCTTTCTAATATTGGACATTATTTCTTTTGAAAGAATCAATAAACTTTAGATCCTGAATATTTACTTGTGAATATATAAATACTATGAGTTTAGAATCTTCTCATACTTTGAATTTTCTTTTATAATGGCATATATTAGTAAAAAAAAAATAGGTTGTGTTACTATCTTCATTATCCACTATCACTCTGGAAGAAAGGTCAACCTCTCTTTAAGCAGTGTCTTAACATCTTTTGAAGGAGGTGATGTCTCATCTCAAAATACATGATTATGAAGGAAAGCACTTTGGCCAAGGTGAAGCCAACTAGATTTGAGATACTTTTTTTTTTTATATGAAATTTATTGTCAAATAAGTGTCCATACAACACCCAGTGCTCATCCTTTTAACCTTTTCTTGAGAGTAGAGAGAGACTAGCAGCAAGGTAGCAGAGGTTAATGTTTTAACCAGATGAGATGAGAGTGTCTTTCTTGAACCCAAGTACTTGCACCCAAGTACAGTTAGCTGAACCTAGCACTCCATCACACTTCCTATATAAGTAAAACAAAAGCAAAGACAGTCTCCTTTGCACTATACCTCCTATGGACTGTACCATGGCTGTACCACTAATGGTCTTTCCCTGACACCTCTTAAACCCAGAATTCGTATATGATTATATGCAGTGGATGAGAAAAAAAACTAAAATGGCTGCCATTGAACTTACTTATATCCTGCTAAGCTGAGCCCTAGAGGAATTCATATTTAATTCATAATTATATGGAAATGTGACTTTTTTCAATGCACATTGCCCTGATCAAATTATATATATGCCAAACTTATAACAGTGGATGTAGTACTACACAGACTAAAACCTAAACATCTTCATATATATATATATATATATATATACACATAACTTTTTTCTAGTATTTTTTAATAGTTCTAAAGAGAACATAAAAAATCTAACAATATCAGGACAAATTTGACAAATTGGAATATATTAAATTGAGAATTTTTGTTCATCAAAGGCACTATTAAGATAATGAATATGCAAGCTAGAGAATGTGAGAAGATATTTTATTTATATATCGTGAATATCTAAAGTATTAATACTTTAGATTTGAGGAAGTCTTAATAAATAGGGTATTTAAATAACCAGTGTATGTTTTAAAAATACTCAATTTTATTAGTTACTAGAAAATGTAAATTCAAATATGATATATCTGTATTATCATCAGAGTGTAAAATATTTTTCAAAAATCATACAATATGTTGATTTAGAGGTGGAGTAACTGAAATTCACATATACTTTTTGTAGGAGTGCAATTTTAGGTAACTGCTGGAAATATCTACTAAATATGTCCTAACCCAGAAATTAGTCCCAGAGTAGTGTAAGGAATATGTCCAAAAAAAAAGTGTGTATATTTTCAGCAAAAAATATACTAAAACCATAACCATGGAAGGGCTATTAGTGTCAACCTGAAATGAGAAACTCCAAATATTTATTAAGAGGACAATAGATAAACCTTAGTCACATAGGATATTATATAGACATAAAAATGAATCAAGTATTTTACAAACAAAATGTTTAGTGAAAGAAGTCAGGTATGAGAGAGTACTGCCATATGTTTCCATTTTTATGAAATTTAAATCAAGCAAAACAAACCTGTGGTATTAGAAATCAGGATATAGCTTTGGAGTGAGGCAGAGACTGAAGCTGGGTGGGAAGGAGAGGGAGCTTAATGTTATACCATAATCTGTGCTGCTTGCATAGGTGTGCCACTTTGTAAAAATTATTTGAGCTTCACACTAATTAATAGTTTATACACTTCTTTGCATTTAGGTTTTGCTTTACTTAAAAATTTTTATTTAAAACAATGATTATTTTTAAAAAATTGTTTATGATTTCAGGAATTAGTCGAGGTCTAATTTGCAGATCAAAAAGAGGGGATTTATTTTTACAAAACTTAATATATCTAAATTATCTATTAAAAGCTATCCTTTTAGCAAATCGAATTCAATGGCATATAAAAAGAATTATTCACCATGATCAAGTGGGATTCATCCTGGGATGCAGGGCTGGTTCAACATTCGCAAATCAATCAACGTGATACATCACATTAACAAAAAAAGAGAGAAAAACCATATGATCCTGTCAATCGATGCAGAAAAGGCCTTTGACAAAATCCAGCACCCTTTCTTAATAAAAACCCTTGAGAAAGTCGGGATAGAAGGAACATACTTAAAGATCATCAAAGCCATTTATGAAAAGCCCACAGCTAACATCATCCTCAACGGGGAAAACTGAGAGCTTTTTCCCTGAGATCAGGAACACGACAGGGATGCCCACTCTCACTGCTGTTGTTTAACATAGTGCTGGAAGTTCTAGCATCAGCAATCAGACAACAACAGGAAATCACAGGCATCAAAATTGGTAAAGATGAAGTCAAGCTTTCGCTTTTTGCAGATGACATGATATTATACATGGAAAATCCGACAGACTCCACCAAAAGTCTGCTAGAACTGATACATGAATTCAGCCAAGTTGCAGGATACAAAATCAATGTACAGAAATCAGTTGCATTCTTATACACTAACAATGAAGCAACAGAAAGACAAATAAAGAAACTGATCCCATTCACAATTGCACCAAGAAGCATAAAATACCTAGGAATAAATCTAACCAAAGATGTAAAGGAACTGTATGCTGAAAACTATAGAAAGCTTATGAAGGTAATTGAAGAAGATTTAAAGAAATGGAAAGACATTCCCTGCTCATGGATTGGAAGAATAAATATTGTCAAAATGTCAATACTACCCAAAGCTATCTACACATTCAATGCAATCCCAATCAAAATTGCACCAGCATTCTTCTCGAAACTAGAACAAGCAATCCTAAAATTCATATGGAACCACAAAAGGCCCCGAATAGCCAAAGTAATTTTGAAGAAGAAGACCAAAGCAGGAGGCATCACAATCCCAGACTTTAGCCTCTACTACAAAGCTGTCATCATGAAGACAGCATGGTATTGGCACAAAAACAGACACATAGACCAATGGAATAGAATAGAAACCCCAGAACTAGACCCACAAACGTATGGCCAACTCATCTTTGACAAAGCAGGAAAGAACATCCAATGGAAAAAAGACAGTCTCTTTAACAAATGGTGCTGGGAGAACTGGACAGCAACAGGCAGAAGGTTGAAATTAGACCACTTTCTCACACCATTCATAAAAATAAACTCAAAATGGATAAAGGACCTGAATGTGAGACAGGAAACCATCAAAACCTTAGAGGAGAAAGCAGGAAAAGACCTCTCTGACCTCAGCCGTAGCAATCTCTTACTCGACACATCCCCAAAGGCAAGGGAATTAAAAGCAAAAGTGAATTACTGGGACCTTATGAAGATAAAAAGCTTCTGCACAGCAAAGGAAACAACCAACAAAACGAAAAGGCAACCAACGGAATGGGAAAAGGTATTTGCAAATGACATATCGGACAAAGGGCTAGTATCCAAAATCTATAAAGAGCTCACCAAACTCCACACCCGAAAAGCAAATAACCCAGTGAAGAAATGGGCAGAAAACATGAATAGACGCTTCTCTAAAGAAGACATCCGGATGGCCAACAGGCACATGAAAAGATGTTCAGCGTCGCTCCTTATCAGGGAAATACAAATCAAAACCACACTCAGGTATCACCTCACGGCAGTCAGAGTGGCCAAAATGAACAAATCAGGAGACTATAGATGCTGGAGAGGATGTGGAGAAACGGGAACCCTCTTGCACTGTTGGTGGGAATGCAAATTGGTGCAGCCGCTCTGGAAAGCAGTGTGGAGGTTCCTCAGAAAATTAAAAATAGACCTACCCTATGACCCAGCAATAGCACTGCTAGGAATTTATCCAAGGGACACAGGAGTACTGATGCATAGGGGCACTTGTACCCCAATGTTCATAGCAGCACTCTCAACAATAGCCAAATTATGGAAAGAGCCTAAATGTCCATCAACTGATGAATGGATAAAGAAATTGTGGTTTATATACACTATGGAATACTACGTGGCAATGAGAAAAAATGAAATATGGCCTTTTGTAGCAACGTGGATGGAACTGGAGAGTGTGATGCTAAGTGAAATAAGCCATACAGAGAAAGACAGATACCATATGGTTTCACTCTTATGTGGATCCTGAGAAACTTAACAGGAACCCATGGCGGAGGGGAAGAAAAAAAAAAAAAAAGAGGTTAGAGTGGGAGAGAGCCAAAGCATAAGAGACTGTTGAGAACTGAGAACAAACTAAGGGTTGAAGGGGGGGTGGGAGGGAGGAGAGGGTGGGTGATGGGTATTGAGGAGGGCACCTTTTGGGATGAGCACTGGGTGTTGTATGGAAACCAATTTGACAATAAATTTCATATATAAATAAAAAAAAAAAGAAATTGTGGTTTATATACACAATGGAATACTACGTGGCAATGAGAAAAAATGAAATATGGCCTTTTGTAGCAATGTGGATGGAACTGGAGAGTGTGATGCTAAGTGAAATAAGCCATACAGAGAAAGACAGATACCATATGGTTTCACTCTTATGTGGATCCTGAGAAACTTAACAGGAACCCATGGGTGAGGGGAAGAAAAAAAAAAAAAGAGGTTAGAGTGGGAGAGAGCCAAAGCATAAGAGACTGTTGAGAACTGAGAGCAACCTGAGGGTTGATGGGGGGTGGGAGGGAGGAGAGGGTGGGTGATGGGTATTGAGGAGGGCACCTTTTGGGATGAGCCCTGGGTGTTGTATGGAAACCAATTTGACAATAAATTTCATATAAAAAAAGCGCTATCCTTTTATTTCCACTTTGCATACTATGAAGTGCTCTTTCCCATCAATAAATTTTTTATGTAATATATTTGAGGGATATACCTTTACTTATTGCTGAAATCCAGTAAACTGTCTAGTTGATCACCCAAGAAGTATTTTCTCTCAAAGAACAAGACAGAGAGATCAAGAACGAGGGGGTGGGGTGGAGGGAGAAAGAAACACTGTTTATCAAAGCCCTTATCATCATAATATTCAAATCAAAGTTTGATTTGCTTTGATATAAAATTTATTAAATCAAATGGCACTGAGCAAGTTCAAAAATGAGGCAGGGTTGGAGGTAGAATATTATGAAGATACATATCCCTTTTCAACCACTATAAATAATTTCAAATCTGCCACCTGTACAGACCAATTTTGCATGTTTTGTTTTTTTCAAGTCATAGAAGATGAACAGATTTTAGATACGAAAGCTATAAGCAGGCAATAAAAACATTGAATCTTGAAAGGGAAAATAAAACATACTTTACAAATTATTCCATTAAATAATTCTGGCAGCTTCTTACTATGCTAAAAGAGTTCTTCCTTTGTTCCTTCCTCCCTTCGTTTTTTCCTCCCTTTCTTCCTCCCTTCCTTCCTCCCTTCCTTCCTTCCTTCCTTCCTTCCTTCCTTCCTTCCTCCCTCCCTCCCTCTGTTCTTTCTTTCTTTCTTTCTTTCTTTCTTTCTTTCTTTCTTTCTCTCCTCTACCCCCTCCCTTTCCTCTTCTCTCTTACCCTCTCCCTCCCTCTTCTCCTTCTTCTTCATGTAACAACAATGGCAATTATTTAGGAATCAGAGGCTACTTTACTCTAAACAATTTACAAATTCATACTCTAATTTAAAAAGTTGGTAAAGCCCTCCAATGTGTACCCAGAGCAAGGAAAAATAGGTAAAACATTTTTTAAAGCTGTATCCAAGTATAAAAACTCCTTAAATTTTTATCAGTCACCTGAATCCTCAAGGACTACTTTCCCCTTCTTTTTCTCAGCAGTGTGTGATCCAGTTTATGTAATCTTGGTCTTATTTATCCAAAAAGGTTTTAGAGAGCTGTGTCAATAGTCCAAGGACATCTACCTTATAGATTACATTTACCTTCATAGTAATAAAGTAAAATAACATACCTACTTTATTTTATTTATAAAATAATCTTTCATGTTTTATTTTTGCAAATTTGATATATGAAAACCCTGATATAAAGCAGAAAAGGCTGGGAATGTTGGAAAGAATGATTCTTTCTTATAAAATACTTTAGTAAGTTTCACACATTCATAGCACATTGATTTAAGTGATTTAATATAAGAATATTTAAGCCGTAAAATGTTAGATACATCTGTGCTTCACATTTTTCATTTTAAAATACACTTTTATCAGATCCTCTTTCTATATAGGTATATACAAATACTTCACAGAGGTATTTGTATACAGTGGTAAAGCTAGCAATGTGAGTATAATTAAAATTTAGTTCTGCTGGGGCAGGAGGGTGGTTCAGTTGGTTAAGTGTCTGACCTTTGATTTCAGCTCAGGTCATAATCTTGTGGTTCCTGAGATCAAGAATCAGTCCCCTAGTCAAGCTTTGCACTGACAACATGCAACGTGTTTGGGATTCTCTCTCTTTCTTTCTTTCTCTCTCTCTCTGCCCCTCCCTAGCTCATGCACTCTCCTCTCTCTCAAAAAAAAAAAAAAAAGAAAGAAAGAAAAGAAAAAGAAAAAGAAAAAAAAGAGAGGAAAAGAAAAAGGAAAAGGAAAGAGAAAGGAAGGGATTGAAAGGGATGGGAAAACAAAAGAAAGGAAGAAAAAGAAGAGAAGAGAAAGAAAAGAGAAGAGCTAAAGAAAAGAAAAGAAAGGAAAAGAAAAGAAAAAAAGAAAGAAAAAAGAAAATTTAGTTCTGTTTTTGGCTATCTCCACCAGACATAAAATAAGAGGAAGCAGAATATTACAATACAGTTAATCTGATGTTATGAATTTTAGTATATCTTTCCTTCTTTGACAGACAACTAGTGTTTGTTTGTTTGTTTGTTTGTTTGTTAAGACTTAAGAGGTGATGTGTATGTGACACGTTTTTTCATATCTCGATTAGTACTTTATTCTAGTTTAGAGAAATTATTCAGGAATGAGAATGATCCAAACAAAAACCATTGTTATTATAGGCAATTTTAGCAGAAGCATCTTGTACTATGTGGTATTGATTTTCTTGAGGAGTTCAAGATGTTAATGTCATCAGTCAGAGATGCTTAAGTATAATAGAATAGTTCCTTTAGAAACACTGTAAGAGGAAATTGGTGGTATTGTCAGGGTACTTCACATTTCCTAAATCTAGATGAGATTGATAGGACCCAAAACCTTAAGACATTTACTATTGTTCCTTGCATCAACATTTCAACCCTTGAATTATTCTTAGTCTCAGCACTATGACAGGAAGCCTGCATTAAGGGCAAAGGCAAACAAGAAATTCAACAAGATTTTTTTTAATGGATGCTGGATGCCCAGCACTGTGGTAGACATTATAGTGTACAAAGCATGCAAAACACAGTTTTATTTATACTCAATGTACAAATGGAATTTCAGAACTTAAAAGGTCAGTGTAGACTGGAGATTTTAGGGGTAAGATTCAAGGGAAAAGTTTGGAATGTGAGCAATATCTGTAAGACCTAACAAAATTTGGAAGTTGAAAATAGTATAATTCCAAGAAAAGTGTCCAACATCTTTTTGCCTCTGATTCCTACACATTATGTTCATTATGCATTTCCAAA
>NW_024412434.1:509970-563183 GCF_014898765.1 Herpailurus yagouaroundi
TTTTTTCCTTTTTTAAAAAATTTAAATCCAAGTTAGTTAACATATAGTGTAATGATGATTTCAGGAATCGAATTTAGTTATTCACTTAAATATAACACTCAGTGCTCATTCCAACAAGTGCCCTCCTTAATTTCCATTGCTCATTTAGCCCATCCTCACATCCAAACATCTCAGTTTGGTCTCTGTATTTAAGAGTCTCTTATGGTTTTTCTCCCTCTCTGATTTTATCTTATTTTTCCTTCCCTTCCCCTATGTTCATCTTTTCTGTTTCTTAAATTCCTTATATTAGTGAAATCATATGATTTTTGTCTTTCTCTAAGTTATTTCACTTAGTGTGATATACTCTAGTTCCATCCACATTGTTGCAAATGGCAGGATTTCATTCTTTTTGATCACCCAGTAATATTCCATTGTGTGTGTGTGTGTGTGTGTGTGTGTGTGTGTGTGTGTGTGTATCACATCTTATTTATCCATTCAAAGTCTGGGCTCTTTCCATATTTGGGCTATTGTTGATAATGCTGCTATAAAAATTGGAGTGCCCTTTCAAATAAATACTCCTGTATTGTTTGGATAAATACCTACCTAGTAGCGCACTTGGTAAGTTGTAGTGTAGTTCTATTTTTAATTTTTTAAGGAAGATCCATACTGTTTTCCAAAGTGGCTGCACCACCAGCAGTACAAAAGGATTCTTCTTTCTCCACATCCTTGCCAACATCTGTTGTTGACTAAGTTATTAATTTTAGCCCTTCTGACAGTGTGAGGTGGTATCTCATTGTGGTTTTAATTTGTATTTCCCTGATGATGAGTGATGTTCAGCAAATTTTCATGTGTCTGCTAGCCATCTGGGTATATTCTTTGGAAAAGTGTCTATTCATGTCTTTTGTCCACTTCTTCACTGGGTTATTTGTTTTTTGGGTGTTGAGTTTGATAAGTTCTTTATAGATTTTGGATTCTGATATGTCACTTGCAAATATCTTCTCCCATTCCATCAGCTGTCTTTTACTTTTGCTGACTGTTTCCATCACTGTGTAGAAGCTTTTTATCTTGATGAGGTCCCAATAATTCTATTTTGCTTTTGTTTCCCTTGTATCCAGAAACACGTTAAGTAAGATGTTCCTCCGGCTGAAATCAAAGAGGTTGTTGCCTGTTTTCTTCTCTAGGATTTTGATAGCTTCCTGTCTTATATTTAGGCCTTTCATCCATTTTGAGTTTATTTTTGTGTATGGTGTAAGGAAGTGTTCCAGGTTCATTCTTCTGCATGCCACAGTCCAGTTTTCCTAATACCATTTGCTAAAGAGACTCTCCTTTTTCCTTTGGATATTCTTTCCTGCTTTGTCAAAGATTAGTTGGCCTTACATTTGTGGATCCATTACTGGGTTCTCCATTTGGTTCCATTGATCTATGTGTCTGTTTTTGTGCCAGTACCATATTGTCTTGATGATTGCAGCTTTTTGTACAGCTTAAAGTCCAGAACTGTGATGCCTCCAGCTTTGGTTGTCTTTTTCAACATTACTTTGGTTATTCAGGGTCTTTTGTGGTTTTGTAAAAATTTTAGAATGTTTGTTCTCCTCTGTGAAGAATGCTGGTGTCATTTTGATACGGATTAAAGGGACTATGTGGATTGCTTTGGGTAGTATCATCGCTTTAATAATATTTTTCTTCTAATCCATGAACATTTTTGTGTCTTATTCAATTTCTTTCATAAGCTTTCTATAGTTCTCAGTGTATAGATTTTTGACATCTTTGGTTTGGCTTATTCCTAAGTATTTTATGTTTTTTTGGTGCAATTGTAAATAGGATCGATTCCTTGATTTCCCTTTCTGCTGCCCCATTATTGGTGTATAGAATTACAACCATTTACTGTACATTGATTTTTATATCCTACGGCTTTGCTGAATTCATGTATCAGTTCTAGCAGTTTGTTTGTTTGTTTGTTTGTTTGTTTTTGAGAGAGAGAGATAGAGTGTGAGCTGGGGAAGAGCAGAGAGAGAGGGAGACACAGAATCTGAAGCAGTCTCCAGGCTCTGAACTGTCAGCACAGAGCCCGACACGGGACTTGAACCCATGAACCATGAGATAATGGCCTGAGATGAGGTCGGATGCTTAACCAACTGAGCCACCCAGGACCCCAATTCTAGCAGTTTTTTTATGGAGTCTTTTGCATTTTCCATATAGAGTATCATGTTGTCTGCAAAGAATGAAAGTTTGAACTCTTCCTTGCCAATTTGGATACCTTTTATTTCTTTTTGTTGTCTGATTGCTGAGGCTTGAACTTTCAACACTATGTTGTATTAACAGTGGTGAGAGTGGACATATTTGTCATGTTTTTTACCTTAGGGGGAAGGTCTCAGTTTTTCCCCATCGAGGATGATTTTAGATATTCTTTAATCTCCATGTATTCAGGGTCTTTCCAATTTTTTTCTCTTGTGGTTGATTTTGACTTTCATAGTGTTGTTGTCTAAAAATATGCAAGGTAAAGATCTCTATATTTTTGTACCTGTTGGGCGTTGATTTGTGATCCAGTATGTGATCTCTTCTGGAGAATGTTCCATGTGCACTTGAGAAGAACGTATATTCTGCTGCTTTAGGATGAAATGTTCTGAATATATCTGTTAAGTCTATCTGGTCCAGTGTGTCATTTAAAGCCATTGTTTCCTTGTTGATTTTCTGCTTACATGATATATCCATCGTTGTAAGTGGGGTGTTGAAGTTATGTTTGTGATTAATTGATTTATATATTTGGGTGTATCACGTTGGGGGCATAAATAATTACAATGGTTAGATCTTGGTGGATAGACCCTTAGGATATAATGCCCATCTTCATCTCTTGTTACAGTCTTTATTTTAAATTCTATTTTTTTTTTCTGATCTAAGTGTGGCTACTCCAGCTTTCTTTTGATGACAATTGCCATGATAGATGGTTCTGCATCCTCTTACTTTCAATCTGCATGTGTCTTTAGATCTAAAATAAATATCTTCTAAGCAAAATATAGGTGGATTTTTGTTTTCTTATCCATTCTGATACACTATGTCTTTTTTTTAATGTTTATTTATTTTTTTTTTGAGAGAGACACATAGATTATGAGCAGAGGAGGGACAGAGAAAGAGGGAGACACAGAACCTGAAGTGGGCTCCAGGCTCTGAGCTATCAGCACAGAGCCTGATGTGGGGCTCAAACCCATGGATGGTGAGATCACGACCTGAGCCAAAGTCGGATGTGTAAGTGACTGAACCACGCAGGAACCCCATGATACCTATGTCTTTTGATTTTAGCATTTAGCTATTTACATTTAGAGTGAGTACTAAAAGATATGAGTTTTGTGCCTTTGTGTTGCTGTAGAGTTAGTGTTTCTGATGACGTTTTCTGGTCCTTTCTAGTCTTTGTTGCTTTTGGTCTTTTTTATTTTGTTTTGTCTTTTCTTCACACAAAGATTCCCCTTTAAAATTTTTTACAGGGCTGGTTTAGTGGTCACGAACTCCTTTTGTTTTTGTTTGGGAAACTCTTTATCTCTACTTCTATTCTGAATGATATAGCCTTTATGGGTAAAGAATTATTGACTGCATATTTTTCCAATTCAGCATGTTGATTATATCCTGCCACTCCTTTTTGGTCTGCCAAGTTTGTGTGGATAGGTCTTCTGCAAACCTGATCTGTCTTCCCTTTTATGTTAAGGACTTTTTTTTCTCTTGCTGCTTTCATAATTCTTTTTTTTGTCTCTGTATTTTGTGAATTTGCCTATGATACACCTTGGTGATAGTTTTTGATGAATCTAATGGAAATTCTCTGTGCTTCTTTGATTTTTATATGTGTCCTTCCCCAGGTTAGGAAAGTTTTCTGCTATAATTTTCTCACATAAACCTTCTTCCCCCTTTTCTCTTTCTTCATCTTCTGGGATTCCTATGGTTTGGATGTTATTCCTTTTTAATAAGCCACTGAGTTCTCTAAGTCTTGTAGTGTAATATTTTGCCTTTGTTTCCTCTTTATTTCTGCTTCATTATTCTCCATCATTTTATCTTCTATATTGCTGATTTGCTGCTGTGCTTCACCCATCTTTGCTGTCATGGCATCCATGCAATATTTTGTCTCAGTTGCAACATTTTTAATTTTGACCTGACTAGATTTTATTTATTTTGTCTGTGCATAAAGGGACTCTCTGGGGTTTTCTATGCTTTTTTCAACTCCAGCTAGAATTCTTATTATTGTAGTTCTAAATTCTAGATCACAAATCTTACTTATATCTCTGTTGATTAGTCCCTGGCTTTCTTTCCATTGGGGTAAATTCCCTGTTCTTTCCATTGGGGTAAATTCCTTTATTTTGTCATTTTAGAGGTAGAAAAAAATTAATAAAATTAGAAATTAAAATTAAAAAATAAAAATAAAACAAAAGATCAAATAAAGGAAGCTAGATCCTAGATGTGCTTTTGTCTGCTTTTTGAAAGAAGCTTGATAGAATAGAGAAAAAGGTAAAGGAAAGAAATAACAAGGTAAGAAAATTTTAAAGATAAAAAATGTATAATAAAATAGAATAAAATAAAATGAAACAAAACAGAATAAAAATGTAAGAAAATTAAAAATAAACTAAAAAGGAATAAATTTTTCTTTCTGTATCCACAAAAAGAAAGAAAAGAAAGAAAGAAAAAAGAATACAAGGTAAGCAAAACAGAAACAAAGAAAATGGATAAAGAATCAGTAAACAGAGTGAAACCTGAATGAAGTTACAGCCAGTTTCCCCTGGAACTGAAAATATGAAGCACTCTATAGTTGGTACAACAAGCAGATAGAGTGACTTGTGCTGGTCTTCTAGATGACGTGGTTGGCAGGGTGCAGTTGGGTGGGGCTTGGTGTAATGGCTCTGTTCTCCACTCTATGGTGCTGCTTAGCTTACTGGGGTGCATCAGTGTGCATGCATGCATGAGGTGGTAATGGCTTCACCCACTTCCCTAGTCTCTGGCACAGAAACTTTGTGCTTTCATCAACCCATAGTCAAATACCCCTCCTTTGTCTCAAGCCTCAGTCCACTCCCCACTTCTACCTCCCCACCTTTCCTCTCCATGCTGTCCACCTGCAAGGTGGCACCTGCCTCCAGAGTTTTATCTCAGATGGGGTTGTTTTTCAAAACCCCACACATCAGAGATTCCTCTGGCTTGGGCCACACTGACTCTCTAGGGAATGATCTCGTTGACCAATAGCCCAGTGCTGACTTGCCCCAGGAAACATTCATCTGATCGCATAGTAGCAGAGGTTCAGAAATCATGGCAAATCACAACACACAGCTGGTGCCAGGTTCCATTGCACTCTGGAGTCATTGTCCCGATACCGGCAAACGTGGCTGCTCTCTGGGGTTCACTGGGACTTTGCATATGAGAAGGCCTTATGTCCTTTACCAAATGCACTCCAAGCAGGGGAACTGATTCTTCCCATGTGGCACATGGACCCCTCAGACCACACTGCCTGCTTCTGGGGATTTGCCCTACTTCCTCACCAGAGCACCACCAGACACTGAGCTCTGAAACTTCAGATTCTGTGCTCCACTGTTCATTGAATTTTGGTATTGAAACCCTCTCCTTTCTTCCCATCAGTGGTTTTAGGGAACAAATTTCTGGTTCAGTCCCCTGGGAGAGTTTTCACCCTTCCTCTCTCTTTTTCTCCAGATACTTTCTGGGAGAGTGCTTTTCTTGCACTATCCCAATGCACCACACTCTCCCCCTTTATTTTTCTCTCTCTGTTCTCTCTCTGCAAAAAACCACTCCTTATCCTCCATGGGTTTTCTTTCCCCCAGTTCACCTCTCTGCATTGTGTACCTGCCAAATTCTGTGGCTCAGGTTATACAGATTGTTGCATTAATCCTCAGATCAATTACCTGTTCAAAATGGTTTGGTGCTGATCTAGCTGCATTTCAGGGACTAGACAAGTTCAGGGTCTCCATGCTGCTCCACCCTCTTAACTCCTTTCCCTCATCTCTAAACTAGATTTTAGGTCCAAAGCATAAGTTATCCAGGAAGACCATGTTTGGCTCCCCAGGATCATTATATAATCATAGATTTCTAAATTTTATTACACAGTATATGTTTGCTTTTGTTTGTTTGTTTGTTTATTTATCCATCTAGAGAGAGAGAGCACATGAGCAGGGGAGGGAGGGAGGAAGAGTGGGAGAGAGAGAGAGGGTGAGAGAAAGTGAGAGAGAGATAAAGAGAGAGAGACACAGAGACAGAGACAGAGAGGTCTGACAAGGGGCTTGAACTCATGAACCATGACATGAGATCATGACCTGAGCCAAAATCAAGAGTCAGACAATTAACCAACTGAGCCACCCAGGTACCCCCTATTTTTGTATTTTTAAAAATGTTCATCTCCCTTACTTGCTTGTATGTTCTATGAGGGAAGAGACTGTTCTGTTCATTATAATATACTTAATATCTGGTGTTTATGATTAATAAACATGTAAAGAATTAACAGATTACATATGCCATTACCTTTATTTAATGGAGCCAATGAAAGTTAAATGGCATACGTTGCCCAGAAAGGTGTAGTAGATACAATATTATAATCATATCTGCAGATTTCTGCCCAATGTTCTTTGTATTCCAGCCTGATGCCCCACCTATATTGCTAAGAGGAAGGGATGATAAAAAGGGGAAAGTTTTCCGGAGAAGTAAATGAGTAAAACTTATCAGAGAACTGTGAGAGATTTGTGCTTTTTTAGAGCACTAGACATTTACAAGGGATCAACATAACGCACTGTGTATTTTCCAGCATGTACTTTAGTCCTCATTCTCCATGATCATCTTCAGATTGTCCACCCCACCTTCCTTTAATACCTAAATCAGATTCCATTTTACATCAAAATATAATCTTGTTGTTAAGCAGAAATCATTTCTATAGACCTTGTGTTACAATTATTCAAGAGTTCTCAAATACATATTTTTATAGCTCACTTAACATTATTTTGACAGAATAAAACAATGTTTCTTGAGATAAATTGTTCTAAAAAAACGAGTTCATTTTCCCCAGTTTTATTGAACTGTAATTGACATATAACATTGTGTAAGTTTAAGGTGTACAATGTGATGAGTTGATACAAATATATATTGCAGATGTTTACCTAATTAGGTTAGATACACATCTTTCACCTCACACAATTACCATTTTTTGTTGACGGTGAGAACATTAAAACTCTACTCTAATAGCAACTCTTAAGCATACGATAAAGTATTGTCAAATATAGTCTCTATGCTGTATATTAGATCCCTCAGAACTTATTGATTCAAAGTTTCTACTTTTTGACCAACATGTCCCCATTTTCCCCAGCCCTCTACCCTTAGCAGTCACCATTCTACTTGCTGATTTTTAGATTCCAAATATAACTGACATCGTACAGTATTTCTCTTTCAATGACATATTCAGCTTACCATAATACCCTCAAGATCCATCCATGTCACAAACGGCAGAATTTCCTTTTTTTAATTGATGAATAATACTCAATTATATATAGATTAAATAGACAGATTGTAGATTACATAGATGATAGATAGATAGATGATAGATATCACACATTTTTTTTTTACTGATTCATCTGTCAATGGACACTTAGGTTGTTGCCATGTGTTGAATATTATGAACAATGTTCCAGTGAACATGCAAATGCAAATATCTTTTTCAGAAAATGATTTCATCTTCTGCAATTGTATAACAAGAAATGGTATTGCTAGATCAATAGTAGTTCTAATTTTTGTTATTTGGTTGTTTTTCTTTTGTTTGTGTTTTGTTTTGTTTTGAAAACTGCCATACTGTTTTCCAAAGTGGCTGGACCAATTTATATTACAGCCAACAGTGCACAAGGGTTTCCTTATTTCTACATTCTTGCCAGCATTTCTTATCTCTTGTCTTTCTATAATAGCCATTAGAACAAGTGTGTGATAATATCTCATTATAACTTTAATATGCATACCCCTGATGATTGATTAGCACCTTTTCATGTGTTTTTTTTTTGTCCATTTTAATGTGTTCTTTGGAAAAAATATTTATTCAGCCCTCTGCTCAATTTTTAATAGGATTTTTTTTTTGCTATTGAGCTGTATGTGCTCTTCATATATTTTGAATATTAACCCTTTAGAGATATTTGGTTTACAAATTTTTTGTAGATTATATTTTCATTTTTTTAAATGTTACTTTGCTGTACAGAAGGTTTTTGTCTGATGTAGTCCACTTATTTATTTTTTATTTTGTTACTCTTGCTTTTGCTGTCATATCTAGGAAATCCACGCCAAAACCAATGTAAAGGAGTATTTTTCCTATGTTTTCTTCCAGAATTTTTATGGTTTCATTTTAGTCCTATATTTAATATATTTTGATTAAATTTTGCGTGATATAAAATAGGGGTTCATTTTCTTTCTTTCTTTTTTTTTTTTTTGTATGTTAATATCCAGTTTTCCCAACACCATTTTTTGAAGAGACACTCTTTTCCCCATTTAATATTCTTGACTCCCTTGTCAGGTATTAGTTGACTGTATATGTGGGCTTATTTCTAGCCTCTCAATTCTGTTCCATTGATCCACTTGTCTGCTTTAACCAGTACCATACTGTTTGGATATATATTTGTAATGTAGTCTGAAATTAGAAATTGTGATGTTGTTAGATTTGTTCTTCTCAACATTACTTTGAGTATATGAGTCTTTTGTTATTTCATGTGAATTTTAGAATTTTTTTCTATTTCTAGAAATAGAAATATTCTATTTCTGTGAAATAGAATTTGTCATTGGAATTTTGATAGAGAATATATTGAATCGTTTTGGGAAGTATGGACATTTTAGCAATATTAACTCTTTTGAACATGGGTTGTCTTTCCATTTATTTGTGTCTTTTTCAATTTTTTAAAAATTAATGTCATATAGTTTTGATGAATAGATCTTTCACTTTCTTGGCATAAATTTATTACTAAGTTTTATTTTTTAATGTTATTGTAAATGGGATTATTTTTTTCAGATAGTTGTTAGTGTATAGAAACATGTCTGATTTTTGTATGTTGATTTTGTATACTGAAACTTTACTGATTTTTAAAAATTATTTCTAACAGTTATTTGGTAGAATTTTAAGATTTTCTATATACATAATCATATCACCAGCCAACAGAAACAATTTTACTTTTTCCTTTCCAATTTGAGTGTTTAATTTATCTTTCTTGCCAAATTACTCTGGCTAGTGCTTCAGGACTATGTCAAGTAGGAGTAATGATGTAATTGTTCCTTACATGTTTCTCTTTAAGAGAAAACTTTCAGCTTTTTACCATTTGAGTATGAAGTTGGATGTGGATTGGTCATCCATGGCCTTTATTATATTGAACATATTCCTTCTATACCCAATTTATTGAGCATTTTTATCATGAAAGGATGATATATTTTGTTAAATATTTTTTCTACATCTAATGTGATGATTTTTATCTTTCAATTTATTAATGTGGTATATCACATTTATTGATTTGCATATGTTGAACTATCCTTGCATCCTAAGGATAAATCTCACTTTTAGCATGCTGTTGAATTTGGTTAGTATTTTGTTGACAATTTTTGGATCTATATTCACTAGAAACATTGACTTGCATACAAAAGTGAACAAAAGAGACAAAAGCTCTTGGTCTCATGGTGTTTATAGTTTGGAGAATAAAATATATACCAAAACAAGTAAATATGTATTTTATGTCAGATCAAAAGTGCTAAAAATGTATACAAGAAGATATTATGAAATACTGGTATCAAAATCTATCTATATATTGAATCAAAAAGTCTCAAATTCCTTCAGAAGATATAGTACTCAGAAACTTCATTCTCCCTAAGCTACCTTGATATGCATTCTCTCATGGTTATATTTTGGAATTCTGACCTTCTCAATATGTCCTTTCCTAAAATAAGAGTAAGTAGAACCCAATGTGACTAATATCTAAGTTTGATTTTAGAAACTAGTTGTGATACAGTGTTCAGGTGAACTGTTATCAGGAACTAGAATCACTCATTAACAGTGCATGATGCATGACACCACTGCAACTCATGTGTGCATGATTTGCATTAAGGAGCAGCAAGGTTTTCCAAGGCATGGCTTTTAAGAATTAGGGTACTTGAATATTCTACCAGAAAGAAAATCATATGTGAGCACACAGCAATCTTTTTATGTAGGACTTTTCATGTTTTGCTAAGATTAACATAAACCTATTAGAAATGAGGTCAGTAGCATATGGCTGATGATTTAATCTGAGCTCCATTGCTAGTATAGAAAAAAGCAGCACTCTCTTCTATGTGTATGACCTAATGTAAAGTCCCCTAATTTAACTGTTTAAAATCTGCCAAAAGAAAATTAGTTTATAGTTGTTCTTAGCATCCTGAAAATGACTACATCAACCAGGATATTTCACCAATGAATTTCACTCCATCCTTTGTGTCACATATATTTATTCAAATATAAGGAAACACTCCACTTAAATACTTTCTGGAAATGATTTTTAGTATTTACTCCTTGTTAAAAAACATAAAAAAAAGAAATATTGACCTACAGTATTTTTTTTTCTTGTAGTATCTTTATCTGTTTTGTATCAGGGTAATGCTATTCTCACAAAATAAGTTTGCAAATGTTATCTCCTTTTCAAGTGTATGGAAGAGTTTGAGGAGAATTGGTATTAATGTTTTAAAATCAATTCAATGTTGGGGCACCCGGGTGGCTCAGTTGGGTGAGCGTCCGACTTCGGCTCAGGTCATGATCTCACAGTTCGTGAGTTCGAGCCCCACATCAGGCTCTGTGCTGACAGCTCAGAGCCCAGAGCCTGCTTCAGATTCTGTGTCTCCCTCTCTCTCTGCCTCATCCCCACTCATGCTCTGTCTCTCTCTCTCTTAAAAATAAATAAAACACTAATAAAAATTTAAAAAAAATAAATAAAATCAACTTAATGTTTGTAGAATTAACATTTGAAGCCATGTAGCCATTTTTCTTTTGCTGGGAATTTTTTAAACTGATTTAATTTCCTTTCTTGTTATGGATCTGTTCAGATTTTCTGTTTCTCTATGATTTAGACTCAATAGGGTTTCTTTTTTCTAGGAATTTATACCAGTTCTTCTAGGTTGCCTAAGTTGGTGGTATAAATTATTCATAGTAGTCTCTTATTATCCTTTGTACTTCTTTAGTGTCAGTTGTAATGTCTCATTTTTATTTATGATTTTATTTGAGTCCTCTTTTTTCTTGGTGAGTCTAGATAAAGATTTGTGAATTTTGTTTATCATTTATAGAAGACAACTTTTAGTTTTCTTGGTCTTTTCTTTTTTTTTCTATTCAGTTTCAATTCTGTTCTGATGTTTGTTATCACCTTCCTTCTGCTACATTTATGCTTATTCTGTTCTTCTTTTTAAAGTTTGTTAAAGTGTAAATTTTTGTTTATTTGAAACTTTTTAAAAAATAAGGACATTTATCATTATAAACTTCCCTTTCACTCTGCTTTGTTATATCACCTAAGTTCTGGTATGTTGTTTTTCATTTGTTTCAAGATATTTTTTTTCATTTGCCTTTTGATTCTATTGTTGGTACATTGGGTATTTCTGAGTGTGTTGTTTAATTTCTATATTTTTGTGAATTTTCCAGTTGTCTTTATGTTATTGATTTCTAGTTTAAAACCACTGTAGTCAGAAAACATACTTAGTATGAGTTCAATCTATTAAAATTTGTTAAGACTTGTGTTGTGATAACATATAATCTAACCCACAGAATATTTCATTTGCACTAGAGAAGAATGTGAATTCTGCATCTGTTGTATCAAATTTCCTTATATGTCTGTTAGGTTAATTTGATGTTAAATATAGTTCAAGTCCAGTGTTTCCTTATTGATTTTTGCTGGATGATTTATCTATTGTTGAGAGTATTAGAGTCCTCTATTATTAGTGTAGCAATGTCTATTGCTTCTTTCAGATATGTTAGTATTTGATTAATATATTTAAGTGTTCTGATGTGTGTGGATATATATTTACAATTTTATATCCTCTGGGTGAACGACCACTTTATCATTATATAATGACCTCCTTTGCCTGTTGTTACAAGTTTTTACTTAAAATATATTCTTTCTGATACAAATATTTGTATCTTTGCTATCTTATGATTTCCATTTGTGGAAACAGAATTCACTTGTAGTCTAAGTATATCTTTGAAGCTGAAGTGAGACTTCTGTAAGCAGCACATATATAGGTCATTATTTTATTCATTCAGCCATAGTGTGCTTTTGATTGGAAAAATTAATCTATTTATACTTAAAGTAATTACTTAAAGTAATTATTAATAGGTAAAAACTTACTATTGTCATCTTATTCATTGTTTTCTCAGTGTTTGGTAGTTACTTTGCTCCTTTCTTCGTGTCTTTTTTTTTTTTTTTTTTGTGAATTGATTTTTCATAGTGGTGTGCTTTGCTTTACTTCTCTATCTTGTGTGTGTTCAACATAGATTTTGTTTTGTGGTTACCCTAGGATTTACTTAAAATATATTATTGATATGACAGTCTATTTTACTCTGTTAACTTAATTTCAATTGCATATAAAAACACTACAAAAAACTCATACCAACAAAGTGAGTTTCCTTCTACATTTTTTTTTTGGTTTTGGTGTTATAGTTGACAAATTTTTATACTGTGCTTAACAAATTACTGTAGCTATAACTATGTTTAATACTTTTTTATCTTTAAACTTCATACTAAAGTTAAGTGACCAACACTACAATATCACAGTATATAAGTATTCTGAATCTGACTATCTATTTACCTTTACTGGTATGTTGAATTTTCATAAGTTTTCATTGTTATTAATTAATGTGGTTTTTGTTATTGTTGTTTTGTTTTTGTTTCAGCTTGAAAGACTATTTTTAGTATTTTTGTAAGGCTAGTCTAGTGGTGATGAAAATTTTCAGTTTTTACATTTTGGGAAAGGTGTTTATCTCACTTTCCTTCCTGTAAGACACTTTTGCTTAGTAAAATATTCTTGGTTGGCAGTTTTTTCTTTCATCACTTTGAATATATCATCTCACTCTTTCCCGTACTGAAAAGTTACTGTCAAATAATTTGCAATAAGGAGGTTCCTTTGTGTGAAAGAATTTTCTTCTTCTCTTGTAAAATTCTTTCTTCATCTTTGATTTTAGAAAGTTTTATTATAATGTCTTGGAGAAGACTATTGTAGTGAAATTTTGAAATGACCTATTAACTTCATAATCAAAGGTGTCCAAATCTCTCCCCAAGCTTGGAAAGTTCTCAGACATTATTTATTTTAATAAGCTTTCTGTTCCTTTTTTCTTGCCCTTTCCTGTGATTCTAGTGATGCATGGATTGTTTCTCTCAATGTTGTCCTGTAAGTTCTGTAGACTTTCTTCATTTTTACTTTTTCTTTTTAGGTCCCTGACTGGATAATTTTAAATGATCTGTCTTCAAGATTATATATTTTTTTCTTGTTTGGTCCAGGCTGCTGTCAATGCTCTCAATTAAATTCTTCAGGTCAGTCTTTGCATTCTTTACCTAAAAAATTTTTATTTTTTTGTATTTTCTATAACTTTGTTGACTTACTCATTTTGTTTTTCTATTGTTTTCCTAATTTTGTTAAATTATTTATCTATGTTCTCTATGAGCTCTCTAAGCATCTCTAGAACAGTTTTTTGAATTCTTTGTATGACAATTCATGGATTTCCGTTTCTTTGGGGTTAGTCACTGGAAGTTTACTATGTTTCTTTAGTGGTGTCATGTTTTGCTGATTCTTCATGAACTCTATAGCCTTAGGTATGTATCTATGCATTTGAAGAAGTAGTCATTTCATTCAGAATTTCTGGACTGGCTGAGGCAAAGAAATATCTTCTCCTGTAGGTAAGGGCATACTGGATCATGCTGTGACACTGGGTCTAGTGCTGCAGGGTATCAAGTGTGAGGGTATGTGATGGGTCTGGGGGGACATAATATGTTGTTGGTTCGGTCTATCTGTGTCCACAACATTGACAATTGTTGAGTCAATTCTTGTTCAGTTTAGGGTGTCTAAAGTTGTTGCAAGGAGTGTTTGGGTCCTCAGCAGCACCTTCAGTTTCAGTGACTGTGGACCAGGGCTGGCAGTGGTTGTGGACAGAGTGGTGGTGTCCATATGATAAATTGAGGACCAGGTGCATTTTCCTTGTAGTGGTAAGTTCTGGTTGCACACATACACATAGTATTTGGGGCCAGTGCCATTAACAAGGGCCAGTGTCAACCACAGGTATACTGGAAGTTATAGGGGCCCTGGATGTTCACACGCACTATATTGCTTCAGAGTTTTCCTATGATAGAGCTCACAGAAGTGGAGGCCAGTGACAGAAGTCAGGCTGAGAGTGTGCATGTGTACAGCTGGTCAGGCTATCAGGCATGCACATGGTAGTATGTGTCAAGCACAGAAGTCCAAGCTGTTGTGTTGTACTCATGCAGTAACAGAGTCTTAGGTTGGTTGTCAGGGTAAAATCCCATCTCTGAGAGGCAGAGGATGAGCAGGGAGAGACTCATGCAGCTGACTTCTGCAAATGTGAATACCAAGGGCAAAAAACAATAAAATATGCAGGACATCCATGGCAGCTATGCTGGTCATTGATATCTTCAGTGACAAAAGTTTCTTGGGTTCTCTGCATAACAGGTCACTGGCAACTTTTGTCACTCTTATTGTGTGGCTGATACTGATAGCCCCTGATCTTCTTTCTTGTTCCTTTTTATCCCTTTATATGTCACTTTTGCTGGCCTCTGGGTGGGGTAAAACTGAAGTGGGCCTTTCTAGAGGTGCCCCCAAAGTCTGAAGAATTTGGGTGCTTATCACAATTTCTCCTTGCTAGCAAGAGGATCTCTTTCTATCTGGGGAATCATCTCTTGGCTCTTAAGTGTGCCAGTTTGAGGATAAGATGGTTCAAGCAAAATGCAACCAACCATTCTTCCTTTCTTTTTTTGTGGTTAATCTCGAGGTTTTTGTTTGTTCCATCATATTGCTAAAGTTTCCTTAAGCGGGTTCCTGAGCTTCCCCAGAACTGTTTTTCCTCATGGATAGCTGTCTGCTTATTGATTGTTATCAGGGGATGGAGACAAGAGTCTTTTGATTCACCATTTTGGTGATATCATGTACTTTTATTTTTAAACAGAAATCATACATATAAAAATTGAAATCACTTGAAACTTGAAAATAACTAGAAATTTGGGGCGCCTGGGTGGCGCAGTCAGTTAAGCGTCCGACTTCAGCCAGGTCACGATCTCGCAGTCCGGGAGTTCGAGCCCCGCGTCAGATTCTGGGCTGATGGCTCAGAGCCTGGAGCCTGTTTCCGATTCTGTGTCTCCCTCTCTCTCTGCCCCTCCCCCGTTCATGCTCTTTCTCTCTCTGTCCCAAAAATAAATAAACGTTGAAAAAAAAATTAAAAAAAAAAACTAGAAATTAATAATGAAGTATGTGCTAAAATATTGCAAGTCAAAGCCATTTAAAAAAGAAGTTATACAAATTAAAATACAATTTAAACACATTAAGAAGAGGTAAGGAAAACTTGAAGAGCTTAAAGCAATATACAAAAAGAACCCCCAAGGTTTTCATGTAAATACAGAAACAATATGTGAATTGTGACTATGTATGGGACTTTCCACATTTTACACATGCCTTTCTTAACCTTGTTCCTCCCAGTATCATAAAGCTTACACTGATGTTTCATTTTTAGGGAAAATGCCATATCACCATGAACAGAATTGCAGGCAAGAAGAGAACGGGTTTTGAAATCTCAACAAGGGGACTCATATAAAAAGAGAAGGGAAGTTATATGAAGTGTGATAATAAATGACTTCCTTTTTCAAACTGATACAAATGTTCACACCTTTCTTTTTCCTAGTTTGACCTGTAAGTACTAGAAGAAACTAAAGAAAAAAAAATACTCTGCTCATGAGATCAATCTGACTGAAAGTAATAGAGCACTTTTCTGGATTGTTAAAGAAATTCTTCTTAGATGATATAATTTTCCCTTTTATAAATAAAATACATATGCCACAAATGTCATATACAGTGCCTAAGTGCTGTGTATTGGTCTGGAGAAGAATGAATGGGAGTAAAAAAGGAGTGCTTCCTGGAAATGAGGACTAGTAAGTGCTTTTGACAAGACAAGCCCTTGGTGAATTTTCCAAAATATTAGGCCAAAATGGAGAAATTAACATCAAGCCTTAAATTCATGCCTTCCAATATAGAAAACAGAGAAATGTGAAGAGATACAATTGTATACCATGAGATTGTAGTTATACATGATATATAAGAGATGTAGATGAAGCATAGTTGTTATATCCAACCTGAAGTGTATAATGGATGACAATTCTAACTTTATGGCTATGAATGTAAGAATAGTTAGTAATCGCCTCACATGTTTTTCAATTCAAGTCAGTCAGAGAAAGACAAATATCGTATGACTTCACTCATATGAGGACTTTAAGAGACAAAACAGATGAACATAAGGGAAAGGAAACAAAAATAATATAAAAACAGGGAGGGGGACAAAACATAAGAGACTCTTAAATATGGAGAACAGAGGGTTACTGGAGGGGTTGTGGGAGGGGTGATGGGCTAAATGGGTAAAGGGCATTAAGGAATCTACTCCTGAAATCACTGTTTCACTATATGCTAATTTGGATGTAAATTTTAAAAAATTAAATTAAAAACATAAAAATAAAGAAAGAAATAATTTAAGGAAAGCTTACTATATCTAAAGCACTATAAAAATCCTCATAGGAAAAGCAAATATACCAAATAGTGATTGATCACAGATTTGTGATATATTCGGTGCTCCCTAGTCAACATAATTCACTTTCTGAAACCAAGACATGCGCTTTGAAAGTGGCCTTTCTGTTAGTTTACTTACACTCTTTCATGCCCATTTCCCATTCTAATAAATACGTTTTTTTAAGTTTATTTATTTATTTTAAAAAGAGAGCAAGAGTGAATGGAGGAGGGGCAGAGAGAGAGACAGAGACAGAGAATCCCAAGTAGGTTCTCCACTGAAGTATGGAGCCCGATGCAGGGCTCAAATTCGCAAACTGTGAGATCATTACCTGAACTGAAATCAAGAGTCAATCGTGTCATCAACTGAGCCACCGAGGCACCCTTCTAATCAGTACATTTTTAAAGAAAGCTAGAAAAAGTTCAAAGTGAAATGTATGAGCTTTTTAGGATGCAGAAATATATAGCAGATTGGGAATTAAAATATCCATGAAAAATTTAAAGTCATTGTGTATCAGTTATGACCCTTGTGATTGCAAATGAAAGAAACTGAAATACGTGTACTTTAGACAAAAAGATTAATTGGCCTGCAGAGTCCCAAAGAAGGATTGAACTACTAAGAACAGGGAAAATGGGATTGTCAGAATCTCAGTAAAGACTTGAACTGTGGACTCAATTCTGAGAGTGCTGTCTTCCCTTCTTGATTTGTTTCTCTTAGCATGTCAAGCTCCATTTTTTTCATACTCACTTCTTTCATGTTATGGAAAACATGAACATTGATTATTCTCAATTTTGTATTCTATGGCTTAAACCACCAAGCTAATTACCCAAGTTAAAACACACACACACACACACACACACACGCACACGCGTGTGCGCGCACACACACAATTTGGTCAGGTTCCCTCTAGTACAGTGACTGGGGATGATCAAGTAAAAATACACCAACTTTCATAGAAACCTCTTGGTTAGAGCTGAGAGAGGAACAGTTCCTCAAAGAACAGTCAAAACAGTCAAGGTCTGTCAGAAATATTAGAATTAACTTAAAACATACAGTCAATAACCAGCTTACTTAGGATCATGTCAATATTTGCCACTGTTTTCTATAATTTTTCTTACTTTTTTTCAATTATTATGGTTTCTTTAACTGGTCTTTTCTGTGCTTTTTAAAAAATAAGTATTTGAGGGGTGCCTGGGTGGCTCAGTCGGTTAAGTGTCCGACGTTGGCTCAGGTCATGATCTCGCAGTTTGTGAGTTCAAGCCCTGCGTCGGGCTCTGTGCTGACAGCTCGGGGCCTGGAGCCTGCTTCAGATTCTGTGTCTTCTCCTCTCTCTGCTCCTCCCCTTCTCATGCTCTGTGTCTCTCTGTCTCTCAATAACAAATAAACGTTAAAAAAATTTTTAAATAAGTACATGAATCTTTTTGAAACAGATTAAAAGCAATAAATACTCAACAAATAATTCAAAACCCTGTACTTATTGGTACTACATTTGCTGAGATAATTCCCTTGCATGAATACTGAGGGATTTTAGCATTATTTCAAAAGTATGAGAAAATTCACTGCTGAAGAAGTGTAGATATCTGCTATCTAATTTTGATACTGGGAAGAATTTAAATATAACTTCCAATTCTCTGCCAATACAAGAGTAGAAACAATTTTCTCTACAAAAGAAGACACTGTGCTTATGTTGTAAGGATAACAGTAATGAGAGTATAGGACAGCCAAACAAGGTAAAAGCAGTAAAAGGAGTCATGGGACAATTGTCCTAGTACATATTGGTCCTCCAATTCATATGCTTAATTTTAGTGGTTGACTTTTCCTTGTAAGTGACTAGGAAGATAAAATTGCTTCCTGCTTTACTGTAATCATAATAAAAACATTCCTTCCAAATCTCAGCTAGCAGACCTTTATAGCAATGAAAGGACTGAAGTTAGTTAATTTTAAACAGGAGAAGAATATCTTCAGATGCAGAATTTTCCCCTTAAGCTTATGGTAGCCAGTGATAAAATGGCTCATATTGCTGACTTTCTTCATATTAGGCTCAGATTATAAGTGGCTTTAAAAGACTGTTGATGGCTATTAGCATTAACAATATATAAAACAAATTTATAATAAATAAGGTATTATTTAATAATTGATATAAAGAGTCATTTTTTAAAAAATTAATCCATCACGTTTTTATTTCAAAATAAGGGTGGTTTTGAAATTTAATCTTGGAAAAACAATGTACTTATTATAAAGAATAGTGGCCAGCAAGTTGAGAGAAACATTTAAAGACAGCAATATGAAAAAACAAAGGTGTGAATCAGGCACTTCATGAGAAGGAGTAAGAAGAGAACATTATCAAATGCATCCGAGAAATCAAGAACTATAACACATAAAATGTAAATGTCACATACTAGAATATCTGAAATACAAAGAAGTCTACAATATTGTCTACAAACTTATTGCATAGTATACTGTATTAAAATTATAAAGACCATAAATTTACATTAGCACAAATACTCTGTACACATTATTGAATAGTGGATTAGTTATTGTAACCTAAATATCTTCTATTAAGCTCATCCAGTGAGTTGAAAAAATTGCTAAAGATGAATTATTTGTCTCAAGGTAACCTAAATACTAACAAAGACTGAAAGAAAAACACAAAGTAAGACAAGTGAGACTTCACTTAAATAAAGGAAATAAGGAAACCTAAATTGTACAGTTCCTGTTATCGATTCCCTGCCTGACTCAAGTATTACATCCCAATACATACACACTCAAATGCACACCCAACAAGGTTAATTAAGATCATTGATAGTATGTGGCTAGGGACATGGGTAGGAGTAGACTACCATGCTAACTAGTCTGAGGAGACCAGACTAGTTAACCAAGAAATCACTAAACTGTCAAGAAGTGGTAAATAGTTCTCCAAATTTCACTTCCTAATGGAGATATGTTGACTATGTTAACTGGGTCATTTATTTGCAAGTTACTAGACCATGAAAAGCCATATCCAGACCTACTCAAAAGATGTGTATTACTCAATATCTTGACTTAGGAAAAATACAAAATAAAATTTGGTTTCAAGTTGTTTTTTTGTTTGTCTGGTTTTTTGGTAAGAGAAAGATTGCATTTCTTATTGCATACAGGATAATTTACGATTTCAGGTAGAAATATTTTTATGAGTATACATGGAATTAGGGGTGCCTGGGTGGCTCAGTCAGTTAAACATCCAACTCTTGGTTTGGGCTCAGGTCATGGTCTCACAGTTCATGAGATTGAGCCCTGCATCTGGCTCCGTGCTTGGGATTCTCTCTTTACCTCTTTCTCTGCCTCTCCTCTCTAAATAAATAAATAAATGTACACATGGACATAAATCTGCATATCAAAGCATTTTTCTTTGGATAACCTAACCATCACTGTTCCAAAAGTCCTGGTTAGCCTTAGGGCCAGGCACATTATCTATGCTTAACCGTTCAGAATCTGAAATCTCTATCAGCAGCTGGTTCAGAGAGAATTATGTAATTTAAGCAGAGATAAATAAATATTCTTTTCCTGGAATTGTATAATATAATTGAGAAGGAAAACAAAGAGAGAAAGAGACAACATGCATACCTGTGTGATTGGTAATTAGTAGTATGTGAATCTGGACCTGCCAACAACTATCTATACGTATATAAATGTAAACCATAGAGAAAAGCAGGATACAGAGACAGAGAAAAAGAGATTAGTCAACCTTGTTTTAGTTTCTGAATTTTACTGGGTGAATAGTTTCTCCCCTAAAAACCTCAGTTTAATAAACCAGCAAAATCTCAAATTAGTTTGAGTTGGTTTTATGAAACCTACATGTAGGAATGTTTTTAACATAACCTTGAAAATCAAATCAGACACAGATAACAAGCACTGGAAAATACAACATAATTCAAGAGAAAATGTAGGAATGGAAACTCAATATTATGAAATGTTGGATAAATTATATCTGCCCTAACACATGAGCAAAACCTACAATTATGTCCTAGACTCTAAGCTATATGTTGTGGAAGGAAATATTCATTCATGTAAAATTAGTCATCTGCATTTCAGGCAGTTAAAACAGTGAACCATCTGCTATTAGTTGGCCCAGGAGTTATTCTTTGTGACATTCAAATGTCATAAAGACATAAAAAATATAAAATGACAAAACTCACTCATTCAAACAAAGATAAAACTATAAAAACATGTGCTCATGAGCTGTATACACATATACAAGAAACACAGGAAAATAGAAAACAATGCATATATAATTTAAAAACAAATCTTTGTATTCATCACAAGAGCTTAATCCAAAATTGAATGTGCCTCTCAGTGTGCTTTTCTCTTTCAACATTATTTTGACTCTTCAGGGTCTTTTCTGGTTCCATACAAATTTTAGAATCATCTGTTATAGCTCTGTGAATGATGCTGGTGTTATTTTGATAGGGACTGAATTGAATTTTTAGATTGCTGTGGATAGTATAGATGTTTTAACAATATTTGTTCCTTGAATCCATGAGCATGGAATGTTTTTCCATTTCTTTGTGTCTTCTTCAATTTCTTTCATAAGCTTTCTATAGTTTTTAACATACAGAATTCTAACTTGAATTCTAACTTTGTGGTTAGGTTTATTGCTAGGCATCTTATGGATTTTAATGCAATTATAAATGAGGTCAATTCCTTGATTTCTCTTTCTGCTGTTTCATTATTTTTGTATAGAAATGCAAGTGATTTCTGTATGTTGATTTTATATCCTGTGACTCTGCTGAATACATGTATCAGTTCTAGCAATTTTTTTTTAAGCAGGAGGCATTGAAATTCTGGACTTTAAGCTGTATTACAAAGCTGTAATCATCAGCACAGTACAGTACTGGCACAAAAATAGTCACAGGTCAATAGAACAGAAGAGAGAACCCAGAAAAGGATCCACAATTATATGGTCAACTAATCTTCAACAAAGCAGAAAATAATATTCAATGGAGAAAAAAGAGTCCCTTCAGCAAACAGTATTGGGAAAACTGGATAGCAACATGAGGAAGAATGAAACTGGACCACTTCCTTACACTGTACACAAAAATAAATACAAAATGTATGAAAGACCTAAATGTGAGACAGAAACATCAAAATCCCAGAGAACACAGGCAGTAAGTCTTTGACCTTGGTCATAGCAGCTTCTTACTAGACATGTCTCTGAAGGCAAGGGAAACAAAAGCAAACATGAACTATTAGGGCTTATAAAGGGCTAGTATCCAAAATCTATAAAGAATTTAGCAAACTCAACACCCAAGAAAGAAATAATCCAGTTGAGAAATAGAAGACATGAACAGACACTTCTCGAAAGAAGACATAAAATGGCTAAAAGACACATGAAAAAATGCTCAACATCATTATCATCAGGGAAATAAAAATCAAAACTGCAATGAGATGCCACCTCACACCTGTCAGAATGGCTAAAATTAACAGCATGGGAAACAGATGTTGGTGAGGATGCAGAGAAAGGGGAGAAGCCTCATGAACTGTTGGTCCAAATGCAAACTAGTGTTGCCACTCTGGGAAACAGTGTGGAGGTTCCTCAGAAAGCTAAAGATAGAACTACCCTATGAAAAGATAGAACTACCCTATGACCCAGCAATTGCACTACTGGTATTTATTGAAAGGATACTAAAAACACTGATTCAAAGGGGTGAATGCACCCCAATGTTTATAGCAGCACTATCAATAATAGCCAAATTATAGAAAAAGCCCAAATGTCCATCGACTGATGAATGAAAAAAAGGAGATGTGATATATACAATGCCAATATACAATTGAATATCAGACATCAAAAAGAATGCAATCTTACCATTTGCAGCACATGGATGGAAGTGGACTGCATTATGCTAAGCGAAATAAGTCAGTCAGAAAAAGACAAATACCATATGATTTCACTCATATGTAGAATTTAAGAAACAAAAAAGATGAACACAAGGGAAGGGAAGGAAAAGTAAAATAAGATAAAAACAGAGAAGGAAGCAAACTATGAGAGACTCTTAACTACAGGGAAAAAACTGAGGGTTGCTGGAGGGGAAGTAAATGGAAGGATAGGCTAAATGTGTGATGGGCATTTAGGAGGGCACTTGTTGGGATGAGCACTGGGTATTATATGTAAATGATGAATCACTAAATTCTACTCCTGAGACCAATACTACACTATACATTAACTAACTTGAATTTAAATAAAATCTTAGAAAAAATCAAATATAATCATTATAAATACACGTTAAAACTTTTTAGAACTCTCTAAACCATGACCCAGATAGAGAATCAGCAATCTCCTCTGTGACACCACCAAGCATGGACAACAGGAAGAGTTTCTTTGTCCTTTGAATGACTCTTTAAGGTTAAGGAAGGTCCAGTAGGACCTCACTTATGGGAGTAATTCTTCCTATCTTCCTCACTGCTTGCCAGTAGACACACACACACACACACACACACACACACACACACACACATTTTGTTCTATTGTTTCTCCCCTAAGATGTCTAGAGCTTTTCTTTTCTTTTTTAAAAATATTTATTTATTTATTTATTTGCTTTTTTAACTCTATTTTTTTAAATTTACATCCAAATTAGTTAGCATGTAGTGCAACAATGATTTATGAGGACTTTAAGACACAAAACAGATGAACATATGGGAAGACTATGCTTGTGATCACTTAAAATTTTCAATGCATCAAATTCTTATTATGCTTGAACTATATAAGTTGAAAGCTAGTTGTATAGCATCTCACTATTCAGCCTACACAACTCTGTGTACACTAAGTGTTGTTGGTTGAATTGTATCTATTCCAAATTTGTTTTATCTTCTTCATTGACTTCATTTACTTTCTGAAATGAACAGATTTTTTACATATTGATAATGATTTCTCCCCAACCTGGGTGTAATTGATACTTGAGATAGTTTACCAAGGGTCTCAAGTTCTTGAGTTACATTAAACTCATACTTCTACTCTCTGTATTTGATGTGTATTTGGCTAACACATTCTCTGACGTGCTGGAGGCACTAACACCACCTCATACTTCAGTTTCTGTTGAAATAGTAAACCAATCTTAATGTTTTGTTTGCCCAGCCTACAATGAAGGTCAGGCTCGTACACTATGAAACAAAAGTAAATTTTTCATGTTGTTGCGGAATGTGAGTCCTAAAAAATGATCCTTCTTGAGTCTGTAGGAAAAAAAAAATTCAGCCAACAAATAATCAACCATCAAGAATAACTTGGAAACATTTAAACAAAATAGTTTTTGTACCTACAGATGGGAAATCTAAGTCACTCATAGAGATTTATTTTGCTTTCCACTTCAAGGTGATTATTCACATTTCAATTCAACAAATTACTCATTTCAGTGTTATCTGAACAGTTGTTCAGAGGTCAGGATGAAAACCAGAGGAACATATGTTTTTTTTTTTTTCATTTTCTTTTCACTTCAAATTATCATATTGTTAATTCATGTACTCTCTGGATACCTAACGTATGTATTTTTATATCTGTGTATTATATTGAAATGGAGAGTTAGAAGAAGGAGAGGAGTGGGAGAAGGAAGGAAAAGGAGAGGAAGGAAGGAAAATTGAAGTAAAGAGGGAAGAAAGGAAATAATAAACAAAACATAATTTAAAATATAGACGTCATTAGGACATCAATATTGTAGAATGCCTTCAATCATTCAACCCCGACTGGTATATTCCACAATTCCCAAAATATTATTAAATATATTCAATATTAATTTTCTGGATATGTTTGCAATATGAAATCCTCAACAATTATTTGTAATAACTTATTTCCCCCTGGTGATGCTAAGTCTATCCCTCTCTCAAATGCAACACTTTGCAAGTCCTCAATTCTCCAAAACTACAGGATGCAGACATGAGAATTCCAGAAAAAACGACAAGGAATATTTTCTTGTCCATGCAGGTAGGTTTTGATGGATCTAAGAGGAAAATTATAAGTTTAAATATATAAAATATTTAATACTCAGCCATTAACTTGACACCTTTCAGGAAAAAAAATGAAGTAATGTAAATAAATGCAAGGCAGTCTGAGTTGAATAATGCTTTGAACCACACTGCTTTCTGAAAACTGTGAAACACTGTGCCAAATACCGGTTTGATACAGACATCACCCCAAATCTCACCCCGTTCTGATAAAAGAACTATCATACAAAGATGTTTCTGCATTTTAGCCTATACTCTAAGGATGGGAAAAGTTATTTATGGTATTCATTCTTTCAAAAAAAACACCTTATGCCTCTAACATGTACAAATCTTTTTATGAGTATTAGAAACAATGAAATGAATAAGTTCTGCCCTTATCCTCAAGGATCTCACCCTGTAGAAGAAGAGGCTAATATCTATATAGTATTTACTATAAACCAAATACTGTGCTAAGTGCTGAGGTCAGATGATTCCTGAGTTTATAGAGATCAAATCATGTAAGGAAAGTCATTAATTAAAGTTGCATATAAGTGTCATGAATGTATAAATGAGAGTTACACAGTGTTAAAAGATTCTATTTCAAGTCATTAAACCATAACCCATGAGCCAAATCCAGCCAACTATTTACTTTTGTATAGCCCATGAACTAAGAATGGATTCAAAAACATTTTTAATGATTTCTTTTTAAGTGGTTATATAGGTACCTACATAATGATACCCTTGATTTTGCCTACTGAAACACAGAGCCTAAAATATTATCTATTTGTTTTTTTACAAGAAATTTGTGAAGATTCCTATTCTGTGTCACAGAAATTTGACTTAGTTGGGGTAAAGAATATAGACCAGCTAAAAATTGTAAATGTCTGTGAATTAAAACAGTTAATACATTTTGTATCAATTATTTCATAGAAAAATATATAGATAAACAATTAAAATTAATCTGAAAATATATTACATAAAGTTACATTGTATGCAACTGAGTCAATGAAAATATGGTGACATGGGGTTTGGATATTGGACTTTTCTATATGCATCTATTGCAAGGATATTTTTTATGGAAAAAAATTCCCATAGTTAGAAAGTGCCTTTGGGGCAAAGACACATATCCTAATCCTACCCTACCTTCAAGGGTAGGTTAGAGAGTACAATTAGAAAGCAAACTGGGACAAAGTTTATAGAAGTCATAGAAGAAAAAATGAGTATTTACTTTCTTATTTGAAATGCAAATAAAATTTACAATATACTTGGAGTTTGTAATGGGAAAGGAGAAGATTTTTGGATAGTTTCTATCAAAATATAATATGTAACAACAATAGGAGTGGTTGAATGCAAGATAGGGGCTCTGGGTTGGTTAAGACTAATTTTATGCCTTTTATATATTACTCCTGATTTAAAATGATAAAATCTAAGTTTTTCTTAGTGTGAACAGAATCATATTATCAGGATTTTAAATCAGTAGATAAGAAAAATAATAAAAGCTATTATGATATAATTTAGGATCTTCAGAGCAAGTGTAAGCTTTTCAAGCCAGTTCTGAACAAGTGAAGACTGTTATCTTTGACGTCCTGATATGTACAGTGACATCAACTTCAGTTTCTTGAATCATTGGATTTAAGTAGATCCTTCTCAATGTTTTCACTGCTCCAAATACCTATACAGTACCTATATGGGTGAGAAACGACTTTTGAATCTATAGTACTGAGGTGAGTGAAATAGTTGATGGCAGAGTTTTAGCTATAAACACGTAATATCTGTAACTTGTAAATTAAAAAAGCAATACTTTTTCAGGATGATGAAAGCAGAACAACAATGATACTAACATCAATGCAAATGAATGATTCATTTATTCAAATAGGCTGCATTTCCCAAAGGAAGTTAAGTTAAAAAAATTAGTTTATTAATTTTATTTTGAGAAAGAGAGTGTGCACCAAGTGGGGCAGGGGGCAGAGGGATCGGGGAAAGAGAATCCCAAACAGGATCCACACTGTAGTGCAGGCCCAACATGGGGCCCTGTCTCACAAACCATGAAATGTTAACCTAAGCCAAAATCAAGAGCTCGACGCTTAACTGACTGAGCTACCCAGGTGCCCTAGAAACAAATTTTTTAGTATTTAATATCATGAATAATAGTTTTTATAGTTTTACTTGTTTTATTTGCAATTACCTTATTTTTATTGTAAACCTTGCCAACTTTTCAGTACTGTATGCACAAAATTTATATTGCAGCTTCTTTAATCTCAAGCCCTGAAAAGGAAACACAGCTATTATTCATAAGCAAAGGGATGACAAAGATAACTTTAGCCACAGAATCTTAACAATATACTGAATTGATTGATAGTGATTGATAAATAAATGGATTAAAAGGATGTTCAAAAGGAATTAGAAAAAATTAACATAGTGAAACATATAGTAGTGATGGAAGTCTAAGCTACAATACAACTAATAACTTCCAAAATAGATGCAAATTTCAGTGCTTCTAAAGATTAAAAAAATAAGTAGTATGTTTAATTGTGCATCCTTATATAAAGAGATCAGTGAAACTCTGTTTTCTCTTGATATCATTGAGGATATTTTATACTGCAATATGATGTCTTTTTTTATTAAAATTTTTTAATGTTTATTTATGTTTGAAGGAGAGAGAGAGAGAGACCAGGGGAGAGATCAGGGGAGGGGCAGAGAGAGGGAAACACAGAATGTGAAGCAGGCTCCAGCCTCTGAGCTCTCAGCACAGAGCACAATGCGAGGCTTTAACCCATGAACTGTGAGATGACCTGAGCTGAAGTCAGAAGCTTAACAGAGCCACTCAGGTGTCCCTAATGTCTTGTTTATCATAACCCACAGCACATATTTTTTTTCTCAGATCTCATTCCCAGTTAGGACCCTTCAGCAAACACTTTGCTTTTTAAAAATTTGATTCTATAAATTTTTGAGTTGATTATATTTCATGTTGGTAGCTCGTGTTAATCCCACTTTAGCATATATGATGTTGTATGATGATTATATTAAGTTCTTACTAGAATGTAATTTAATGGAGGGCAAGAACTTTCACTCCATCATCTGCTTCCACTGTGTAAATGCTAATAGATACATAAAACTCCCTGAACAAATATTAGTATATTTTAATAAAATAGATGGATAGATGAATGAATTAAATATAGGCCAATGCATAGGAATTTATGGCCTAACTTTTATTTTAATTTTATCCATAACTTTAACTGTTTTCTACTCTGACTTTTTAAATTACAATTTCCTATTTTTAAACATTTGTCAGCCTTTTATAATCTTTGATTGAAAAAGAGGGGAATAAATTAACAAATAAGTAGACTAGATAATGATAACACATTATAAATCATATCTTCTTAAACACTTTTTTTTTTAACACTTATCATTTAGAATAGTGTGAGAGAAAGAAGGAAAGAAGAGTCATGTAATACTTAGCATGGATTGTTTTTTCTCCTGTGATTTGTATGACAATTGTTAGAATGGAAATGATTAAGCATATTCTAATAGTAAAAATCTCCAAGTTCAATTTAGAAACCCACAAGCTAAGTGCCTAGTACTGTATCCATCTCTGAACTGATGAATCTATTTTCTTTCTGTTTCAGATATCCTACTGCCCAATAAGATTGAGAAGGTGACCCATTGAATAACATTTTGATTTTTTGGTAGTTTAAAATCATTGTATATAGATTGCAGATATAAGCTGAATTTCATAAAAGTGAGCATGTCAGGATTTCAAAACTGAGTGCTTCACTGGGGAAGACACTATCGACTCTAAACAGTTTGATATAATATAGGCAATAAGGAAAAAATATTTCATAGACCTTTCTAAATATTTCTAGTTCACTTGCTATATGATCAAAAATAAGAATCACAGCATTTACTATTGCTGAAATCTTTCACTCTTCACTGAAAACAACCTCAGTTTACTACCTCCCTAGATTTTAGATAATCTTTCTCAACATGATTTCTACAGAAAGGATTAAATATGGCACTGTTTGTTCATAGACAGACAGATGATAGATAGATAGATAGATAGATAGATCAACTCCCACAATTCCTATGTCTAATTTCAGTAGTCTGATGCTAATTTCAGTCAGTCTGATGCAATGAGAAAGTATACATAAAACAATAGATTTTACACTGACATAATGGGAAGGAAACCTTCCACATTGTGTGTGGTTTTTCAAACATTAAGAGTCTAAAGTGAAGTTGCTTTAGTTTTTGTTGTTGGTTTTATTTTCATTTGTTTTTTTTTTCATTTGTCAAAGGTGATGGCTAATTTTATATACCAGCTTGACTGGATCATGGGGTACCCAGATATTTGGCTAAATATTATTTCTGGGTATGTCTATGAGGATGTTTCTGAATGAGATTATTTTAATCAGTACACTGTCTAAAGCAGATTGCCCTCCCCAATGTGAGTGGACAACGTCCAAACCACTGAACACTTGACTAGAACCAAAAAGTAGAAGAAGAGATAATTTGCTTTCTCTGCTTGACTTCTTGAACTGAAACATCAATTTTCTTCTGCCCTTAGACTGGAAATTATACCATTAGACCCCGCCAACCCCGCCCCTTCCCCCACCCCCGCCCAGGTTCTCAGACCTTCGGACTCAGATTGAAGTACACAATTGGTTTTCTTGGGTGTCCAGACTACAGATACGAAATAATAGGACTGAGATGGGACTTCTCAGTTTTCATAGCCATGTAAGCCAATATAAAAACTCTCTCCCCCTCAGGACGTGTGTGTGTGTGTGTGTGTGTGTGTGTGTGTGTGTGCGTGTGTATGCGTGCGCGTGCGCGCCTGCACGCGCGTGAGCATGCACATGCAAAATTGGGTTTGTTTCTCTGGAGTTGGGCAGTTGGAAAAATAGAGGTTTTTCTTGAATGTGTGGTTAGAAATTTTATAAAGTTCAATAAAAGGGGATAAAGATCATCCTGTAATAGAATGGGACATGATTTAAATCCTGGGGATCTATTTCCCCTGTTCCTTGAAGAACAAAGCTGATTCTGGCCATGGAGGGCTGCTATGTATAAATTTTGTTTTTATAGGTTTTGTTGTTTTCTAATTTATTATTCTAAAATGATGATACTGAGGAGCCAGGCTGGAAACCCTAAGGCAGGAAAATTCCTTGGTGAATTTTTCTTTCCTTGGTGAAAATTTTAAAATTCCACAGAAATATTATCTGCCATTGTTTTGCTTGGGACTGTAGAAAACTTAATTGTTTTCAGTTTTTGTCCTCAGTGCTACAGTATATTTAGTTTTTTAAAATATGATTCATTTGGCAGTTAGTAAATAACAAAAAGTGTTTCATTATATTAGACAATAGCATTTATATACAGAATTTTTCTCTCGCTTTATATAATTAATACTAGATCACAGAATTGCCACAGACTGAAATTTTTTACTCTAAACAAGTGATCAAAACACATGGATCACTTACTCAAGGGAGTTTTAAGGAAAGGAAAAGTTGGCAGAAGTGGAGAGAGGATAAAATACTGTGACATCAAAAGAAGAGATTTTCCTGAAAACTAACTTTATACTCCAATTTTAATTCTTTTAAAATGTTGTTATTTTTTGGCTGATGATCTCTTGATCTTATCAATAAAATAACACTTCTTGTCCTTATGAATATGCATAATTAAATTTAACAAAGCTATGTTCAAAACAGAGAAGATAGGAACATAATAGATAATTATGTGCCCTGAGTTCTGTTTCCCACCATAAAGAACGTAATTAGACCTTAAGGGACAGTGTATCTCTGCTAATCATATGTGCCAGTCACAGCCCATGTGCCCGAAATTCTACCACTCTGCAGGTTGCTGAATATTATTCAACTGTTTATTTCCTCCAGTACAAATTCCCCATATTTAACTTTCTTTTGTGAATGTTTCTCTATATTAATGAGATGAAAGAAAAATCTTTTTTTGTTGTTAAATGGTAATGGTTTTAATTATTTTTCTAGAATAACATACACATATATGCAGAGAAATCTCATTGAAGTTTTAAAATTTGAGTTGTTTGCTGTTGCAGAAAAAGGTTATTTGAACATGATTTAGCAGTTATCTTAAACTCAATTTATTGGAAATAACTTACCATTTGTTCAAATTAAAGAATTTACTCTATCCATAACTCTAGTCATTAGTTCTATTGTTTGAGGTCATTTCAGTTTTTAAAATGAAAAAAAGGTTGACAATGACAAACTACAAATATTACTTCTGCAGCTGAAATTAGCTGTGTTTCCTTCTAAACTTCTTTTACACCCTGTATTCATTAAAAATTATAAAATGCAGTTGGCTTTAACTGTTTTAAATATAATTTTTTTCAGGCATTGTCCTTGGTTTGAGGGGATTTACATGAGTCCCTAAATTAGATATAAAATAAAATATATTTAAACAAAAACTCCATATGACAATCAAGACCCAGAAGTGTCTGCAATAAATAATTTAAATGAATTTATTATTAAAAGGAAAACTGTCTATGCAGAGGGATGGAACTTTGGAGGTAGAAAACCTCCTCATACACTTATTGATTACAATTATATAAGTGTATAAAAACTGTTATTAAAAAGCTACTTAGACTAATTAATTGGGTATGGTGGTTCTCAACCACTGGCTATTCATCAAAATCATCTGTAAAGCTTTTCTATTCTTTCTTATTTGTAAAAATACACATGCTTGGATCAACTCATGAAGATTTTGACTCAAATGTTTTATAAAAGAACATGCAAATCTGGAGAGTTACAATCTCCACAGATAATTCAGATTTATTTGGAATTGAGATTGAAGAAACATTTATATAAAAACATAATTAATTGAATCAATTGGCTACACACTTAAATCCTTCTTTCTAAGTTGCACATTCAAGTTAAATATTATAAATATAGTTCTTAATAATGTCTCTTGGGAAATACTTTTTCCTTGAACAAATTTAGACAGGATTCTCTAAGCCATCTCTTCTATGAAACCTCTTTGGGGCCTACCCCTGACTTAATGAAGTTAGTCTTAGTAGAGTTCCTGCTAAGTCCTCTCACTACAGTTAGCTGCTGATCACCCTTGATATCTGATCAAGTTCTTTACTCCTAACTTTTCATGGATAAGTATTTATTTTATTTTTTAGTAAAAATATTGTTAAGCCAGGGGCACCTAGGTGGCTCAGTTGGTTAAGCGTCTGACTTTGGTTCAGGTCATGATCTTGCACTTCATGGGTTCAAGCCCCACATTAGACTCTGTGCTGACAGCTCAGAGCCTGGAGTCTGCTTTGGATTCTCTGTCTCCCTCTCTCTCCCCTCCCTGGTTCACTCTCTGTCTCTCTCTCTCTCTCAAAAAGTGAATAAATTTCAATAATATATAATATATATAATTAATATATTATATATTAATAATATATAATATAATTATATATCATTATATGATTATGTTAATACATATATTATATTTATATAATATTTATATTATATATTTATATAATATATAATTATCAAATAAATAAATATAATATAATATATCATATATAATATGTAATATATTATATATTATTAATATATGATAATGTATTGTTAATTCATTTTAGCAGGAGTCTCCCTATCCTTTATGTCTCTAAGTAATTTTCCATCCACTCTTCCCCACCATTGTACTCTACTCCTTGGCTATAAATCCCTACTTCTCCTTGTTGTATTCACAGTATAGCCAGTTTTATGCTGAGGTCTTTTTCTCTGTTGCAATGGTTACTGAATAAAATCTGTCTTGACTGACTTTAGTATTTGGCTTTATTTCTCTTAAACATTCTAGAAGCAAACTACATTAGTAAAAACACAAAAATTTGTTACAGTGTTACTAATAACTTTTCAAGAAAATAGTCCTTGAAAAAGTTTTTCAGAGTGAAATACAGAAGGCTTATTGATTGAGCTTTTGTTGATCATTTAATCTCAAAAGAAGATCTTATATACCTTACATTTCCTACTTAAAAAATCACACAATTCAAATTCCAAATGTAATATATTGAGTTAGTAAAATGTACTCAATAATTAATAAAGTATCTAGGTTGTTTTGGCCAGTATTGATATTAACTAAATCTACATCTATGGTCAAAATAATTTGCTTTCAAACTCAATGTCTATTTTTTCCCCTGATATGTGAAAACATATTTCTCTAAATGAGTTGTGAATACAAGATTTTTCTAATTTTTAAAATTATTTTTGAAGATATAATTGGATTTATTAAATGATCCATATACTGAGCAACATTCCATGGAATAAGTAGAGGGGAGCTCTGAGGAATTGTACAAAATGGAAGGTTTTTTATATGAGGAAGTGTGGGACAAATAAGTTAGCAATAGAGAAAGATTGTTCCAGATGAGATAAATTAAGAAGCTTAAAAAAGTGATGAAATGGTCCAAAGTATTAAAAAATTCAAATAAAAAATAAATTTATGGCAATAGAATTAGAACTAAAAGAGAGACAAACGAAGAAACAGACTCAACTATAGACAACAAACTGATGGTTTCCAGAGGGGAGGTGGGTAGGGGGATGGGTGAGGCAGGTAAAAGGGAATAGGATTATGATGAGCACTGCATAATGTATGAAATTGTTGAATCACTATATTGTACATCTGGAACTAATATAACACTGTATGTTCACTATTATGGAATTAAAATTAAAAACTTAATAAAAAAAAACATGGGTGGATCTAAAGAAACATTGGTAGTATAAAAATTTTTACAATAATACCAAAGTTGGAAAGTGTATAAAATATAGTGAATCTAATATCCTTGAAAAATAATAAATTAAGTTGTACTACAAGTCATTACAGTTAAAATTTTAACATCCTACTATTTTAATTAAGATAACAGACATTCTGATTGCTTTAAAAATCCATACATAAATGATTGATTTAAAAATCCATATAAAAATATAAAAACATTGTTAGAATGTAGGTTGAAAGAGACTATCAATTTCATCTTAATAATTGGAACCAGTATGAGAAACTACAAAGTCATTTTTTTTCCATACCACAGTACTAAATATGCACAGAAATCTAAATAAGTTAAATCTAGAAATTGACAAGGTAGGTGAAAAGAGAAAAGTCATAAAGCTGCTGCCATCTCTGTAAGATTAGGAGGATGATATATCCATCATGAATGGAAGTGAAAAGAAATCATCGCAGCTTTTGAAAAACTTAACAACTGTGTGTTCACTTGTGTGGCTTATAAATATCCTGAAGAATTCCAGCCCCAAAGCAAGTTGACACTCACCAGACAAAATTTCCTCATGGACTTTCACTGAGTAGAAGGTGGTTGCATGCCATAGGCAAGGGGCAGTCAAAAGATGTGGAAATGATCTTGATGATGTGGGTTCTTTTTCAATTGTAAGTCAGTGGCCCACAGAAGCTGAGAGCAGAGTAGAGCTGAAAAAAAAAATCCCCTTGAAACACTCTGTGCCTTGAGTAATGCACTGCAGTGGCCTTTTGGAGCCTTGTTTGCTTGGAGGCAAGATAACAGGTGACAAAATGTCAGCAGAGGAAGAGAAACTTAGAGCAGGACTGAAGAGTAAAGAGAATTCACAAAAACCCAAAACACTGAACTAGTTATAAAATACAGAGAGCATCCCCATGATTTAGAAAGGCAATGGATGGAGTATAAAGCAAAAATTATTTACTGGAGATTTACAGGTACTCAAAACATACACTCTGCTAAAGAGAAAGTACTGGCTCTGTCCTCAAAGCAGATATGTAGGCAGAGAATGAAATATAAATAAAACTGCAACAAAACCCACATCAAGCTCTATGATAAATTAGATTGCCTCCATACACTCACATTAGCTAGTTGACTCAAAAAGAGCCTTGCCCACTAACTAAAAAAGGAGACACAAGACTCAAAAAATAAAATCATAAATGAAAGAGGAGATATTCCAACTGATACCACAGAAATACAAAGGAGCATGAGACTCCTATGAATGAATTGGATAATTGAGAGAAATAGATATTCTTAGAAACACACAACTTGCCAAGACTGAATCAGGAAGAAATAGAAAATGTAAACAAACCAATAACTAAGAAGATTGAAACAGTACTTCCCAACAAAGAAATGCCAAGCACCAATGGTTTCACTAGTAAATTCTACCAAATATTTAAAGAAGAATTAAAGTAAATTATTCTACTTATTATTCTAATAATTAAAGTAAATTATTCTAATTATTCTAATAATTATTATTATTCTAATAATTATTCTAATTATTCTAATTTTTTTCCAAAAATGTGAAGAGGAAGTAACACTCTTAAACTCATTTTATAAGACCAACATGACCCAGAGAGGAAAGCCTAATAAGAACACTGCAAGCAAAAAACACTGCAGGTCAATTCACTCATAAATATAGATGTAAAATTCTCAAAAAAATATTACCAAATCAAATTCAACAGCCCATTAAAAAATCATATACCAGAAGATGGCGGCGTAGGAGGACGCTGGGCTCACCGCGCGTCCTGCTGATCACTTAGATTCCACCTACACCTGCCTAAATAACCCAGAAAACCGCCAGAGGATTAGCAGAACGCAGTCGCCGGAGCCAAGCGCAGACGAGAGGCCCACGGAAGAGGGTAGGAAGGGCGGCGAGGCGGTGCACGCTCCACGGACTGGCGGGAGGGAGCCGGGGCAGAGGGGCGGCACGCCTGCCAAGCAGAGCCCCCGAGTCTGGCTTGCAAAAGGCGGAGGGGTCTGACAGACTGTGTTCCGACAGCAAGCGCGACTTAGCGTCTGGGAGGTCAGAAGTTAACAGCTCTGCTCAGAAAGCGGGAAGGCTGGAGGACAAAGGGAAGGAGAGCTGCTGAGCCCCGGACGACAGAGCTCAGTTTGGTGGGGAACAAAGGCGCTCGCCAGCGGCATCTCCCCCGCCCATCCCCCAGCCAAAATCCCAAAGAGAACCAGTTCCTGCCAGGGAACTTGCTCGCTCTGCGCAAACACCCAACTCTGCGCTTCTGCGGAGCCAAACCTCCAGCAGCGGATCTGACTCCCTCCTGCTGCCACAGGGCCCCTCCTGAAGTGGATCACCTAAGGAGAAGCAAGCTAAGCCTGCCCCTCCTGCCCCCATGCACCTTGCCTACCCACCCCAGCTAAGACGCCAGATCCCCAGCATCACAAGCCTGGCAGTGTGCAAGTAGCCCAGACAGGTCACCCCACCCCACAGTGAATCCCGCCCCTAGGAGAGGGGAAGAGAAGGCAGGCACCAGTCTGACTGTGGCCCCAGCGGTGGGCTGGGGGCAGACATCAGGTCTGACTGCGGCTCCGCCCACCAACTCCAGTTATACACCACAGCACAGGGGAAGTGCCCTGCAGGTCCTCACCATGCCAGGGACTATCCAAAATGACCAGGCAGAAGAATTCCCCTCAGAAGAATCTCCAGGAAATAACAACAGCTAATGAGCTGATCAAAAAGGATTTAAATAATATAAGAGAAAGTGAATTTAGAATAATAGTCATAAAATTAATCGTTGGGCTTGAAAACAGTATAGCTGACAGCAGAGAATCTCTTGCTACAGAGATCAAGGGACTAAGGAACAGTCACAAGGAGCTGAAAAACGCTTTAAATGAAATGCATAACAAAATGGAAACCACCACGGCTCGGATTGAAGAGGCAGAGGAGAGAATAGGTGAACTAGAAGATAAAGTTATGGAAAAAGAGGAAGCTGAGAAAAAGAGAGATAAAAAAATCCAGGAGTATGAGGGGAAAATTAGAGAACTAAGTGATACACGAAAAAGAAATAATATACGCATCATTGGTATCCCAGAGGAGGAAGAGAGAGGGAAAGGTGCTGAAGGGGTACTTGAAGAAATTATAGCTGAGAACTTCCCTGAACTGGGGAAGGAAAAAGGCATTGAAATCCAAGAGGCACAGAGAACTCCCTTCAGACGTAACTTGAATCGATCTTCTGCACGACATATCATAGTGAAACTGGCAAAATACAAGGGTAAAGAGAAAATTCTGAAAGCAGCAAGGGATAAACGTGCCCTCACATATAAAGGGAGACCTATAAGACTCATGACTGATCTCTCTTTTGAAACTTGGCAGGCCAGAAAGAATTGGCACGAGATTTTCAGTGTGCTAGACAGAAAGAATATGCAGCCGAGAATCCTTTATCCAGCAAGTCTGTCATTTAGAATAGAAGGAGAGATAAAGGTCTTCCCAAACAAACAAAAACTGAAGGAATTTGTCACCACTAAACCAGCCCTACAAGAGATCCTAAGGGGGACCCTGTGAGACAAGTACCAGAGACATCACTACAAGCATAAAACATACAGGCATCACAATGACTCTAAACCCATATCTTTCTATAATAACACTGAATGTAAATGGATTAAATGCACCAACCAAAAGACATAGGGTATCAGAATGGATAAAAAAACAAGACCCATCTATTTGCTGTCTACAAGAGACTCATTTTAGACCAGAGGACACCTTTAGATTGAGAGTGAGGGGATGGAGAACTATTTATCATGCTACTGGAAGCCAAAAGAAAGCTGGAGTAGCCATACTTATATCAGACAAACTAGACTTTAAATTAAAGGCGGTAACAAGATATGAAGAAGGACATTATATAATAGTGACAGGGTCTATCCATCAGGAAGAGCTAACAATTATAAATGTCTATGCGCCGAATACCGGAGCGCCCAAATATATAAAAAAATTACTCATAAACACAAGCAACCTTATGGATAAGAATGTGGTAATTGCAGGGGACTTTAACACCCCACTTACAGAAATGGATAGATCATCTAGACACGGTCAATAAAGAAACAAGGACCCTGAATGACACATTGGATCAGATGGACTTGACAGATATATTTAGAACTCTGCATCCCAAAGCAACAGAGTATACTTTCTTCTCGAGTGCACATGGAACATTCTCCAAGATAGATCATATACTGGGTCACAAAACAGCCCTTCATAGGTTTACAAGAATTGAAATCATACCATGCATACTTTCAGACCACAATGCTATGAAGCTTGAAATCAACCACAGAAAAAAGTCTGGAAAACCTCCAAAAGCATGGAGGTTAAAGAACACCCTACTAACGAAGGAGTGGGTCAACCAGGCAATTCGAGAAGAAATTAAAAAATATATGGAAACAAACGAAAATGAAAATACAACAATCCAAACGCTTTGGGATGCAGCGAAGGCAGTCCTGAGAGGAAAATACATCGCAATCCAGGCCTATCTCAAGAAACAAGAAAAAGCCCAAATACAAAATCTAACAAAACACCTAAAGGAAATAGAAGCAGAACAGCAAAGGCAGCCTAAACCCAGCAGAAGAAGAGAAATAAGAAAGATCAGAGCAGAAATAAACAATATAGAATCTAAAAAAACTGTAGAGCAGATCAACGAAACCAAGAGTTGGTTTTTTGAAAAAATAAACAAAATTGACAAACCTCTAGCCAGGCTTCTCAAAAAGAAAAGGGAGATGACCCAAATAGATAAAATCATGAATGAAAATGGATTTATTACAACCAATCCCTCAGAGATACAAACAATTATCAGGGAATACTCTGAAAAATTATATGCCAACAAATTGGACAACCTGGAAGATTGGCGTGAGGTGATACCTGAGTGTGGTTTTGATTTGTATTTCCCTGATAAGGAGTGACGCTGAACATCTTTTCATGTGCCTGTTGGCCACCAAAAGTCTGCTAGAACTGATACATGAATTCAGCAAAGTTGCAGGATACAAAATCAATGTACAGAAATCAGTTGCATTCTTATACACTAACAATGAAGCAACAGAAAGAAAAATAAAGAAACTGATCCCATTCACAATTGCACCAAGAAGCATAAAATACCTAGGAATAAATCTAACCAAAGATGTAAAGGATCTGTATGCTGAAAACTATAGAAAGCTTATGAAGGTAATTGAAGAAGATTTAAAGAAATGGAAAGACATTCCCTGCTCATGGATTGGAAGAATAAATATTGTCAAAATGTCAATACTAACCAAAGCTATCTACACATTGAATGCAATCCCAATCAAAATTGCATCAGCATTCTTCTCGAAACTAGAACAAGCAATCCTAACATTCACATGGAACCACAAAAGGCCCCGAATAGCCAAAGTAATTTTGAAGAAGAAGACCAAAGCAGGAGGCATCACAATCCCAGACTTTAGCCTCTACTACAAAGCTGTCATCATCAAGACAGCATGGTATTGGCACAAAAACAGACACAGAGACCAATGGAATAGAATAGAAACCCCAGAACTAGACCCACAAACGTATGGCCAACTCATCTTTGACAAAGCAGGAAAGAACATCCAATGGAAAAAAGACAGTCTCTTTAACAAATGGTGCTGGGAGAACTGGACAGCAACATGCAGAAGAATGAAACTAGACCACTTTCTCACACCATTCACAAAAATAAACTCAAAATGGATCAAGGACCTGAATGTGAGACAGGAAACCATCAAAACCTTAGAGGAGAAAGCAGGAAAAGACCTCTCTGACCTCAGCCGTAGCAATCTCTTACTCGACACATCCCCAAAGGCAAGGGAATTAAAAGCAAAAGTGAATTACTGGGACCTTATGAAGATAAAAAGCTTCTGCACAGCAAAGGAAACAACCAACAAAACTAAAAGGCAACCAACGGAATGGGAAAAGGTATTTTCAAATGACATATCGGACAAAGGGCTAGTATCCAAAATTCTATAAAGAGCTCACCAAACTCCACACCCGAAAAGCAAATAACCCAGTGAAGAAATGGGCAGAAAACATGAATAGACACTTCTCTAAAGAAGACATCCGGATGGCCAACAGGCACATGAAAAGATGTTCAGCGTCGCTCCTTATCAGGGAAATACAAATCAAAACCACACTCAGGTATCACCTCACGCCAGTCAGAGTGGCCAAAATGAACAAATCAGGAGACTATAGATGCTGGAGAGGATGTGGAGAAACGGGAACCCTCTTGCACTGTTGGTGGGAATGCAAATTGGTGCAGCCACTCTGGAAAGCAGTGTGGAGGTTCCTCAGAAAATTAAAAATAGACCTACCCTATGACCCAGCAATAGCACTGCTAGGAATTTATCCAAGGGACACAGGAGTACTGATGCATAGGGGCACTTGTACCCCAATGTTCATAGCAGCACTCTCAACAATAGCCAAATTATGGAAAGAGCCTAAATGTCCATCAACTGATGAATGGATAAAGAAATTGTGGTTTATATACACAATGGAATACTACGTGGCAATGAGAAAAAATGAAATATGGCCTTTTGTAGCAACGTGGATGGAACTGGAGAGTGTGGTGCTAAGTGAAATAAGCATACAGAGAAAGACAGATACCATATGGTTTCACTCTTATGTGGATCCTGAGAAACTTAACAGGAACCCATGGGGGAGGGGAAGGAAAAAAAAAAAAAGAGGTTAGAGTGGGAGAGAGCCAAAGCATAAGAGACTTTTGAGAACTGAGAACAAACTGAGGGTTGATGGGGATGGGAGGGAGGAGAGGGTGGGTGACGGGTATTGAGGAGGGCACCTTTTGGGATGAGCACTGGGTGTTGTATGGAAACCAACTTGACAATAAATTTCATATATAAATAAAAAAAATCATATACCATGATCAAGTGGGATTTATCATTGGGATAATAGGATGTTTCAACATATTCAAATCAATAAATTGATACACCATATTAATAGAGTGGAAGTTAAAAATCATATGATCATCTCAATAGATGCAGAAAACCGTGTATGACAAAATTCAACATATTTTTCATGGTGAACTCTCCCAACAAATTGAGTACAGAAGAAACATACCTCAACATAATAAAGGCCATATAGGACAAGCCCACACCTAAATCATGCTCAATGGTGAAAGGTTGAAAGCTTTTCCTATAAGAACAGAAATAGCATAATACTGTCCACCCTCACCATTCTTATTCACTATAGCACTGGAAGTCCAAGCTGCAACAGTTAGGCAAGAAAAAAAAATACAAGTTATTCAAATCAGAAAGGATAAGGAAAATTGTCTCTGTTTGCAGATAATATGATCTTTTATATAGAAAATCCTAAAGACTCCACCAAAAAATATTTAGAACTAATAAACAAATTTAGTAACATTTGAATATACAAAAAATCACACAAAAATTAGTTTTGTCTCTATACATTAACAACAAACTATCAGAAAGACAAGGAAAGCCATCCCATTTACAACAGCGTTAAAGTAATAAAATACTTAGAAATAAATTCAGTCAAGGAGATTAAAGATCTGTACAATGAGAATTAGAAGACACTGATAAAAGAAATTAAAGAAGACACAAATAAATGGAAAGATACTACGTTTGTGGATTGTAAAATTAATATTGTTAAAATGTTTGAACTGCCCAAAACTATAGATTCATTGTAATTCCTAACAAAATTCCAATGGCATTTTTCACAGAAACAGAAAAAAAAATTCTAAAATTTGTAGGGGACCACAAAAGTCCCTGAATAGCCAAAGCAATCTTGAGAAAAAACAACAAAGCTTGAGGTGTTACACTTTCTGATGTCAAATTTTATTACAAAGCTTTAGTAATCAAAACAGTATGGTGCTGGCATAAAAACAGACACACAGACAAATCAAACAGAAGTGAGAGCCCAAAAATAAACACAGGAATACAAGCTCAACTAATATTTGAAAGGGAGCCAAGAATACTCAACAGGAAAGAATAGTCTCTTCAATAAATGGTTTGGGAAAACTGTATATTCACATGCCAAACAATGAAATTAGGCCCCTCTTCTATACCACTCACAAAAATTAACTTGAAATGGATTAAATATTTAAATGTAAGACCCAAAACTTTAAAACTACTAGAAAAAACATAGGAAAAATGTCATTGACATTAGTCATGGCAATGAGTTTTTGGATTGGACACCAAAAGCACAAGAGCAAAATATAAACAAACAAACATAGGAGAAAATATCAAATTAAAAAGCTTCTGCACCACAGAACAGGTGACCAAAAAAATGAAATGGCAACCTACAGAATGTGGGAAAATATTTGCAAATTATCCCATAAGGGATTAATAACCAAAACATACAAGGAACTCACAACTCAATAGCAATAAACAAATAATCCAGTTTAAAATAAGTAAAAAACCTTATCAGACAGTTTTGCCATACAAATGGCCAACAGGCACATGAAAAGGTATTCAACATTACTAATTACCAGGGAAATGCAGATAAAATCACAATGAGATGTTACCTCCAATTAGGATGTCTGTTGTCAAGACAAGATATAACAAATGTTGGTGAGGATATGCTAAAAGGGGAACCCTCATATACCATTGGTGGAAATGTACATTGTTGCAGCCACTATGGAAAACAGTCTGGACATTCCTCAAAAAAATAAAAATAGAACTACCTCATGGTACAGCAATCCTATTTGGGTATATATTCAAAAGAAAAAAATCTGGATCTTGAACAGTTATCTGCTCTGCCATGTTTATACCACCATTGTTCACAACAGCCAAGATATTAAAGCAACTTAGAAGTCTGTCAACTAATAAATGAAAAAAGAAGATGTGGTAGATATATACAGTGGATTATTATTCGGTCATTAAGAGAGTATTCTTAAATGTTATTACCAGAAAAAAGGATGATTATGGGAGGCACTGGTGGTTTTAACTAACACCATTGTGGTCGTCAAATCATGATATATACATCTATAAAATCATTATGTTATATATCTTAAACTTACATGTCAATAATATCTCAAGAAAACTGGAAAAAAAGAGGCTTGCTTTTTTTTTAAACTGTAAATACTATGTGCTTCAGTCTTGATTTTTCTATTATATACAATGCTTAGCATACAAAAGTATTTTCAAAAAGTAAAAAAAAAACCTATAACGCAAGGACATATGCCTATATTTAGGAAGAAAAGTAGTCAATAGAAGCAGGCTCACTTATGACCTATATGTTCGTATTATGACAGGAACTTTAAAATAACTATGATAAGTATGTTAAAAAATAAAGCAGAAAAGGTTAACTTATTAACAGATGAGCAATTTAGCAGATGAAAGAGACAATTCTGGAAAGAAATATAAAGTATAAACATTTACAAATGAAAAAAACATATCTAAATAGAAGACAAACTGTGTATATACTAAAAGAAATACATTAGGTATGCTTTACTTAAATATTGACATTTCTGGAGATTCATTTTTGTGTGGAAATTTCTTAGCTTCTATTCTTATTTTGAAGTGAGAATAACTGATCTAGAAATATGAAATGATAGACAAAGTTAAACATCAACATTTAGGCCAAAGTCAAATATTAAAGACCCACACTTTCCATTAAAATGCAGCAGTATTCATGATTTGATAGAAAGGCCTACTCTTGGGATTGTTGTTATTCATCTCTCTGTGTTTTCTTAGTCTCTATGAACTTCACATGGGAAAATTGCCATATGTCATGAATAGGATAAATACAGAAGATCAACTTGAAATTAAAAAGAAAAATGCCTACAGAATATTCAAAAAAATATCTGAAGTTTTTTACCGTACCAGAATAAGGAGTTACTGTTTTCCTTGATCTAGAACTGAAAGACATAATAATGTGAAAACTTAGCTCTGTTTCTTGGAATTTGAAGGTGAATACCTGATTTAATCTCTATACGCTTCAATTCCCCTTTGAAAAATAACTAAGGCCATTAGGTTGTAATAAAGCAAGACCATTCTAGCTCTAAATTCTTTGACCACAGAGATTTAAATAAAGAACAATGGAGATCCTGACAACAGATGTTGAAACACTATAGAGTGAGAATCACGCTTCAAAACTTCTCAGATATCCACTAGAAAAATCAGTGTAGATTATTGAAAGTATCATGACATTAAAATTATTACTAAATGGAAATATTTTTACATCATAAACTGTATATTGATTTGGTTTGCTTCTGTATAGAGGAAATGAAATAAGAAGGAAATAAAAAGTTCAGTTATAAGCAGAAGAGCTGAAGTGTTTACACTCATAATCAATTCTGAATTCATTACTAACTGTGTATGTTCCTAGGAAATCTACCTAAATTAAGTGAACCTCAGGTTATCCAAGTATAATATAGGGATAATAATAGTCATCTATGATATTGTTGATAAGATTAATGATAATGTTCTTAGTGAAATGCTTATCAGGGTAGATGTTTGTGAATAAATATTATTATATCCAGAAAATTAAATTCATTTAAAGTAGGCTACTGTGGGAAACACATTATAATAGCAGAACAGATAGGTTACTAATATGTTCTTAATATACACCCAGATAATTCACTTCACTAGGGAAGAAGGTTTAGAGGATTAAATTATTGGATATAATTCAGTTAGTTCAATTAATAGTAGAAGAAAATAAAAAGACCCAAGTAAACAGCTAAAGATTTGACCTTTTATTCACACTTCAGGAAATCCAAAGTTTTTGTTTTTAATACTTAATGTAGGTTAGTTGCCAACAAATTCAACTATGTTTTTCTTACCAACTATTTTATATCAACTTGAGATATATATTTGGAATTATATTTGTAGTAAAAACTTAAAATCTTAAATTATCATTGTTTTAAAAGTACAATTCATACACTGAATTTGAAACTTTGTCTTCAAATCATTTTTTTATTTTTTTTATTTTATTATTTAAAAAAAATTTTGTTTAACGTTTTATTTATTTTTGAGACAGAGAGAGACAGAGCATGAACGGGGGAGGGGCAGAGTGAGAGGGAGACACAGAATCGGAAGCAGGCTCCAGGCTCTGAGCCATCAGCCCAGAGCACGACGCGGGGCTCGAACTCATGGACCGCGAGATCGTGACCTGAGCTGAAGTCGGCCACTTAACCGACTGAGCCACCCAGGCGCCCCTCAAATCATTTTTTTTAACTCTCATATACTTTTCAGTCTACAGAAAATAATTTCCTGTATTCTTATCATTTTTCTTTCTTTTCCTCCTCCTCACACATCCATGATGCCTCATTTTCTGCTTTGCCATACAGTTCCCTAACAGGTGTTTGCTTCTCTCTCCCCCATAGTAAGAATCTCAAGAAATAACTACTGATGAATGGATAAAGAAGATGTGGTTTATATATACAATGGAATACTACTTGGCAATAAGAAAGAATGAAATCATGTCATTTGCAGCAGTGTGGATGGAACTGGAAAGTACTATGCTGAGTGAAATAAGTCAGTCAGAGAAGGACAGACATCATACGTTTTCACTCATATGTGGATCTTGAGAACCTTAACAGAAGACCATGGGGGAAGAAAGGGGGGGAAATAGATACAAACAGAAAGGGAGGAAGGCAAACCACAAGAGACTCTTAAATACAGAGAATAAACTGAAGGTGAATGCGGGTGGGGGAGAGGGAAAATGGGTGATGGGCATTGAGGAGGGCACTTGTTGGGAGGAGCACTGGGTATTGTATGTAAGCCAATTTGACAATAAATTATGTTAAAAAATAAAACCAAGAAAAGAACTAATAACTAAATGAATGACTTCTATTCACTTAATTTAAGATAAATATGAATGGGAGTATTCTCAAATAGCTAAACCATGTAGGTTAACAAATGACTCATTAAACTAGATGTGATGATTTTTGGCATATTCTTCCCACTGAATAAATAAAATAATAAAAACTGATAGCCTAGGCCTAGAAAAGACACAGTAGCAAGTAAAATCTATAATACCATAAACTATTCCTAACATAACTATGCCTCTGTGGTCATATTGGTTACATCCTATTGATCTTACTAAATGAATATTCAAGCTGTGTGGAAACAACATAGCGAACACCAAACAATTATCAAAAAGAGGGGGAAATGGTTCTAAGTATTATTGTCCAATCAGCATAGTGATTTAATATTCTGGGTTTAAAGTTATGCGGGAAAAAATGTTTACAAAAGAGTTTTTTTCCAATTCTTGAGCTTAACCCATTGCTGCATTGGTGAAATAAATCCTTCTAACATGCTTCCTTATTCCAAAATACCAAAAAAAAAAAAAAAAAAAAAAGTAGTTTGTGCTTTCATCATTAATCTTTAAAGAAAGAGAAATAACCCATAGTTTTACTCCCCCACACACTCTATAGCTATGGTTAAAATTATAAAACATTTTCTTTGAATTTCTAATTTGCAATTTATTTCTAAATATTTATTAATCCACCATAAAATTAAAACACATATAATTTCATATTGCTTAAGAAATAAGAAAGCATTTTGGATTCCTTTAGCGCTAAACTGTCATCAACATACCCAATATTAATTGTGTTGTACATGTGGGAAAATATTACTTAGTTCAGGATTGTTTAGGGAAAAAAGAAAAAACATGTAATTGTATGTGCTACATTTCACTTCTTTCATAGCTTAAGTCATGCCAAATATAAAATCAGTGTTTTTGCTTGTTTATTTTTCTACAAAGATAAGGGAACTTGCATCAGAAGTGTGGCATGGCTTCAGAACATTTTGTTGTTGTTATTTTTCCCTGGTAGTACTTTGTCCCAAAAAATTAATAGTCATTGTGGAATGAGGATCAGTCATTCCCAATACCATACCTTTCAAAAAATATAGGTATTCATTAAAGAAATTCAAGTTAGAAGGAGAATATATTAAATAAAAGTAAGAGAGGCAAACCAAAAAAAACCCAAAACAAAACAAAACACATTTTAATAATATTTTCAAAGTCCCAGAAAAGGATGTTGAAGACAGGCTGAGGGTAATGCCAGGGACAGAGTTAACTCCACTTCACTTTCTGTTTAGTATTCTGGGAAAAGATTACCTGAAAACTGTTTTCATACCCCACACACCCCCAGAGATCAATAGTAAAACCAGCAGTGAAAAGTGTAAAATGTGTAAACAGAAGGAGAATGTAATTTTGACTCTGACAAGCCACTGCTAGATCCCTTGTGGCATACAAGGGTCTTTGAAGTTTGGCCATGCATGCACAGATACATATTAAAAACACAGACTGAGTAGTATGCCAGAGTCCCCATGATAGTGTTGTGGTGGCTCCACAATGGAAGGGTAGTGAAATAACGTTTGGGTGGAGGGACATATGGAAGTCACAGGAAAAATCTCTAGAAGCCCTGTCTAATCAGTATAGTCAAGATGGAAAGGGCTGGTAGAATCTGGAGGACACTTGATCCTGATAGACTTGAGAAAGAAATCGCAGATTTTATTACTAGGCAACGGCAGAGTAATCTGGAGTAATAGCTCACCAACCCCACATCAATAAACTTAGGAAGAATAGACAAGTTGGCACTCTTTCTCCAAATGAAGGCCACAATATCTTTACACAGTGATATCATATTGAGGAGGAAAAGGAGTAGATGGAAATCTGAAAAATAAATTTGGTTAAATTTTTAAATGAAATTAAACTTACAATTTCAACTAAAAATTATTAGTTTTATTTTCCTGTCTGCTATCTTGAATAATGAAGATTCACAAAGAATATCAGGCCAGTTACAACAAGGAAAGAAAAAGTGCAAAAGGAATAAAGGAAAGAAGGAAGAAAGGATGGAAGGAAGGAAGGAAGGAAGGAAGGAAGGAAGGAAGGAAGGCAGGCAGGCAGAAAGAATAAATGTATGGCAGGAGAAACTTCAGAATGATACTAATTATGATCTTAAGACAAAAAACATTCTCATGATGCTAATACAACTTCTAGTACTCTTCTTTAATAAAATATCAGTGTCCACATGGCAAGCTCATCTTATTGCTGGTTATGAAAATTGATTATTTCAAAGAAGTTTTACAATACAGATCTGCCAACAACACAAGAACATATACACTAGTATTTAACATAGATTCCATTAAATTTATTGATTTTTATTTACTAGATTGAATAAAGGATAATGAGAACAACTAATTTTTCAAAAAAAATTACACACATATTTAAATAAGACAATTATTTTTATCATGTTCATACTTAAGTAAGACAAATTAAGTTTCATAAGTTTGAAAGAAAAGATAAAAGAAATTATGCAGGGCTTCTGAGGGATTGTAGAGTAGGAAGATCCTAAACTCACCTCATCCCACAGGTGCAACTAGATAACACTTGCACTAAAGCAAACAACCCAGAAAAGGACCCAAAGACTGGCTGAACAAACTCCACAAATAAATACAGAGAAGAGGTCACATTGAAGAGTGTAGGAAAGGCAAGGACTTAGAAAAAACCTAAGCCCTATGGCTCTGACCACTGGAGGGAGGAAGTAGTAGGTGCAGAGAAGGCCCAGAAATAATAGTATATCAGGGATCCTACAAAGGGAAGAGAAATGCCCATAGCATTTGGCTTTGAAAATCAGAGGGGCTGAATTTCCTAAGTGCTTACAACTAGTAGGACTTAAAGCTTACAATTTAAAAATCAGTGTGCTTGGCTCTGAAAGAGCCCAGAAGGCAATAGGAACCTAAGCCCTTGCCCTTAAAGAGACAGTACAGTAAACAGCCTGTAGAGATACAGCTTGGAAACAGCAATTTGAAAAGCACCTAGAGCTTATGGGAGGGAGAGTTAGTTACTAATCTCATAATTTCCTAAGGGATGTCTTCAGGAACAACGAAGATGGCAGTAGACATTTCCTTCCCCTGTCCCTCATCATAAAAACACAGACACTTACAGAAACCAGTGCACCACTTGCAATCACTACCTAAATTGCTTACACAGCACCCAGACCCATCCAGCCAGACCTGCCTCAATCCTGGTGCTGCAGATACCTTCCTCTAGAAGACTGGGAAAACCTTGCCAACACTGCATCTCCTGATTTCTCATGGAGGATGCATACATCTTGTTAAAACTGCATGCCCTGCCCTTGCTTGCCTTGCAGAGTGGCCACAGCTGACCCCAGTCTCAATGATGGCTGCACATCCCTTGTGGAATAGGACCATTATCACCAAGTTAAAAGTGCATGATCCATCCACTACTTTCAAGAACAAGAGATGTAGCTGACTTTCCTAATATACAGAAACAGAAACAGAGAGTTACACAAATTGAGACAGAAGAATATGTTACAAATGAAAGAACAGGATAAAACCACAGCAAGGAACCAAAATAAAATGGAATTAAGTAGCATGGGGTGCCTGGGTGTCTCAGTCAGTTAAGCATCTGATTTCGGCTCAGCTCATGATCTCAGAGTTCAAGGGTTTGAGCCCCGTGTCAGGCTCTGTGCTGTCAGGCTCAGAGCCTAGAGCCTCCTTTGGATTCTGTGTCTCCCTCTCTCTGCCCCTCCCCCGCTTGCACTGGTTCTCTCTCTCTCTGTCTTTCTGTCTCTCTCTCTCTTTCTCAAAAGTAAATAAACACTATTTTTTTTTAAAGTAACATGCCTGATAGAGAATTTAAAATAATGATTATAAAGATACTGATTGGACTTGAGAAGGGAGTGGAGGATATCATTGATATCTTTGACACAGAGATAAAGAACGAATCAGAGATGAAGAACACAATAGGTAAAATTAAGAATACCCTTGATGGAATAAATAGTAGGCTGGGAGAAGCAGAGGACCAAATTGGTTACCTACAAGATAGAGTAATAGAAAGTAACCAAGATGTACAAATAAGAGAAAAACGAATTATGTAAAATGTGAATAGACTTGGGGAAGTCAGTTACTCCATCAAGCATAATAACATTCACATTATAGGGATCCAGAAGAAAAAGAGAGAGAAAAGGGAACAGAAGATTTATTGAAGAAATAATAGCTGAAAATTTACCTAATCTGGGGGAGGAAACAGATACCCAAATCCAGGAGGCACAGAGACCCCGCCCCCAACACAATGAACCGAGGAGATCCACACTACACACATGGTAACAAAATGGGAAAAGTCATAAAGAAAAAAATGTAAATGAGCATAAAAAAGAAGGCAGTTACATACATAGAATTCCTCATAAGTCTTTAAGAGGATTTTCCAGCAGAAACTTTGCAAGCCAGAAGCGAGTGACATGATATGTTCAAAGTGCTGAAAGGGAAAAATCTACACCCAAGAATATTCTACCCAGTGAGACTATCTTTTAGAATAGAAGGAGAGATAAAGATTTTCTCAGCCAAACAAAAACTAAAGGCGTTTATGACAACTAACCAAGTTGTACAAGAAATATTAAAGGGGACTCTGAGAAGAAAGGAAAGACCAAAAGTAAGAGTATGAAAAGAGGGAAGTGGGGCACCTGGGTGGCCCAGTTGGTTAAGCATCCAACTTTGGTTCAGGTCATGATCTCACAGTTTGTGGGTTCGAGTCCCAGGTCGGGTTCTGTGCTGACAGCTCAGAGCCTGGAGTCTGCTTCAGATTCTGTGTCTCCCTCTCTCTCTGACCCTCCCCTGCTTGTGCTTTCTCTCTCATAAATAAATAAACATTAAAAAAATAAAAATAAATAAAAGAGGGAAACAAAAAAGCAGTAGAAATAAATACTTATGCAAAAATCAGAAAAGAGATTCACAAAATAAAAGAATGCAAAATATGACACCATATACCAAAAACGTGGGGGGAGAGGGCTAAGAACATGTTACAACTTAAGCAACCATCAACTTATATAGACTGATATGTGTAGAAGATATTATATGCAGACTTAATGGTAAGGATAAATCAAAACCAGTAATATATACGCAAGGACTAAAGAGAGAAAGACAAAAAAGAATCAGAGAAAAACTACAAAAACAACCACAAAACAAGTAACAAAGTGGCAAAAAATACATATTTTTCCATAATGACTTTGAATGTAATGGACTAAATGCTCTAATCAAAAGACATAGGGTGACAGTGTGAATTAAACAAACAAACAAAACAAGCAAGACCCACCAAATACTGCCTACACACAACTCATTTCAGACCTAAAACATCTGCAGATTGAAAGTGAGGGGATGGGAGAAACATTTATCATGCAAATGGATATCAGAAAATAGCCAGAAGAACAATACTTATATTGGACAAAATAGACACTATGTTTTTAAGTTTTTATTTTAATTACAGTTAGTTAACATACAGTGTTATATTAGTTTCAGGTGTACAATATAGTATTCAACAATTCCACACATCACGGAGTGCTCATCATGACAAGTGCACTCCTGATATCCATCACCTATTTCACCCATTCCCACACCCACCTCTCTCTGGTAACCATCAGTTTGTTCTCTATAATTAAGATTCAGTTTCTTGGTTTGTCTCTCTTTTTTTCTTTTTGCTCCTTTGTTATGTTTTTAAATTCCACATGAGTGTATCATATGGTATTTGCATTTCTCTGACTGACTTTGCTTACCATTATATTCCTTAGCTCTATTCATGTCATTGAATGTATGTATATAATATATAATATATACACATCTTTACACTTTTTTCAATTGATAGACACTTGGGCTGTTTCCGTAGCTTGGGATGATAAATAATACTGCTATAAGCATTGGGGTGCATCCATCCCTTTGAATTAGTGTTTTTGTATTCTTAGGGTAAACATCCAATAGTGCAATTGCTGGATCAAAGGGTAGTTCTATTTTTAACTTTTTGAGGAAACTCCGTACTGTTTCCCACAGTAGCTGCAGCAGTGCATTCCCACAAACAGTGCGAGAGTTTCCCCATTCTCCATATCCTGGCCATCACCTGTTGTTTCTTGTGGGGCTTTTAGACATTCTGACGAGTATAAGATGATATTTCATTGTGCTTTTGTTTGCATTTCCCTGATGATGAGTGATGTTGAGTATCTTTTTATATGAATGTTGGCCATCTGGATGTCTTCTTTGGAAAAATGTCTGTTCATGTCTTCTGCCAATTTTTAAATTGGATTATTTGTTTTTGGAGTGTTGAGTTTTGTAAATTCTTTATGTATTTTGGATAGTAAACCTTTATTGGATATGTCATTTGCAAATATCTTCTCCCATTCAGTAGATTGTCTTTTAGTTTTCTCTTTTAGTTTTAGTTTTGTCTGTGCAGAAGCTTTTTATTTTGATGTAGTCCCCATAGTTTATTTTTGCTTTTCTGTACCTTGCTTATGGAGACAAATCTTCAAAATGGTGGCTATGGCTGATAGCAGAAATTCCTGCCTCTGTTTTCTTCTAGGATGTTTATGGTTTCAGTTGTCATATTTAGGTCTTTAATCCATTTTGAATTTATAATTGTGTATGGTATAAGAAAGTGTCCAGCAGGGCCTGGGGAAGATGAGGGCGTAGGAGGATGCTGGGCTCACCGTGCATCCTGCTGATCACTTAGATTCCACCTACACCTGCCTAAATAACCCAGAAAACCACCAGAGGATTAGCAGAACGCAGTCACCGGAGCCAAGCGCAGACGAGAGGCCCACGGAAGAGGGTAGGAAGGGCGGCGAGGCGGTGCGCACTCCAAGGACTGGCGGGAAGGAGCCGGGGCAGAGGGGCGGCTCGCCGACCAAGCAGAGCCCCCGAGTCTGGCTAGCAAAAGCGGAGGGGCCTGACGGACTGTGTTCCCACAGCAAGCGTGAATTAGCGACTTAGCGTCTGGGAGGTCATAAGTTAACAGCTCTGCTTGGAAAGCGGGAAGGCTGGAGGACAAAGGGAGGGAGAGCTGCTGAGCCCCCAGACAACAGAGCTCAGTTTGGTGGGGAACAAAGGCGCTCACCAGCGGCATCTCCCCCGCCCATCGCCGAGCCAAAATCCCAAAGAGAACCAGTTCCTGCCAGGGAACTTGCTTGCTCTGCGCAAACACCCAACTCTGCACTTCTGCGGAGCCAAACCTCCGGCAGTGGCAGCGGATCTGATTCCCTCCCACTGCCACAGGGCCCCTCCTGAAGTGGATCACCTAAGGAGAAGCAAGCTAAGCCTGCCCCTCCTGCCCCCATGCACCTTGCCTACGCACCCCAGCTAATATGCCAGATCCCCAGCATCACAAGCCTGGCAGTGTGCAAGTAGCCCAGACGGGCCACCCCACCCCACAGTGAATCCCGCCCCTAGGAGAGGGGAAGAGAAGGCACACACCAGTCTGACTGTGGCCCCAGCGGTGGGCTGGGGGCAGACATCAGTTCGGACTGCGGCCCGCCCACCAACTCCAGTTATACACCACAGCACAGGGGAAGTGCCCTGCAGGTCCTCACCACGCCAGGGACTATCCAAAATGACCAGGCGGAAGAATTCCCCTCAGAAGAATCTCCAGGAAATAACAACAGCTAATGAACTGATCAAAAAGGATTTAAATAATATAACAGAAAGTGAATTTAGAATAATAGTCATAAAATTAATCGCTGGGCTTGAAAACAGTATAGAGGACAGCAGAGAATCTCTTGCTACAGAGATCAAGGGACTAAGGAACAGTCACGAGGAGCTGAAAAACGCTTTAAACGAAATGCATAACAAAATGGAAACCACCACGGCTCGGATTGAAGAGTCAGAGGAGAGAATAGGTGAACTAGAAGATAAAGTTATGGAAAAAGAGGAAGCTGAGAAAAAGAGAGATAAGAAAATCCAGGAGTATGAGGGGAAAATTAGAGAACTAAGTGATACATGAAAAAGAAATAATATACGCATAATTGGTATCCCAGAGGAGGAAGAGAGAGGGAAAGGTGCTGAAGGGGT
>NW_024412434.1:568183-582360 GCF_014898765.1 Herpailurus yagouaroundi
GGTTCCTCAGAAAATTAAAAATAGACCTACCCTATGACCCAGCAATAACACTGCTAGGAATTTACCCAAGGGATACAGGAGTACTGATGCATAGGGGCACTTGTACCCCAATGTTCATAGCAGCACTCTCAACAATAGCCAAATTATGGAAAGAGCCTAAATGTCCATCAACTGATGAATGGATAAAGAAATTGTGGTTTATATACACAATGGAATACTATGTGGCAATGAGAAAAAATGAAATATGGCCTTTTGTAGCAACGTGGATGGAACTGGAGAGTGTGGTGCTAAATGAAATAAGCCATACAGAGAAAGACAGATACCATATGGTTTCACTCTTATGTGGATCCTGAGAAACTTAACAGGAACCCATGGGGGAAGGGAAGAAAAAAAAAAAAAAAGAGGTTAGAGTGGGAGAGAACCAAAGCATAAGAGACTGTTAAAAACTGAGAACAAACTGAGGGTTGATGGGGGGTGGGAGGGAGGGGAGGGTGGGTGACGGGTATTGAGGAGGGCACCTTTTGGGATGAGCACTGGGTGTTGTATGGAAACCAATTTGACAATGAATTTCATATATTAAAAAAATAAATAAATAAAAAATAAAAAATAAATAAATAAATAAATAAATAAATAAATAAATAAAAAGAAAGTGGTCCAATTCCTTTTTTTTTTCACATGTTCCTGCCCCGTTTTCCAACACCATTCATTGAAGAGACTGTACGTTTCCCATTGGATATTGTTTCCTGCTTTGGTGGAAACATAAACCGTATAGTTGTGGATTCATCTGGGCTTTGTATGAAATATATGTCTGTTTTTGTGATAGTCATACTGTTTTGATTACTACAGCTTTGTAATACAGCTTGAAGTCTGGAATTATGATGCTTCCAGTTTTGCTTTTCTTTTTCAAGCCTGCTTTGGTTATTTAGGGTCTTTTGGGGTTCCCATAAATATTTTAGAATTATTTGTTCTAGCTCTGTGAAAAATACTGTTGGTATTTTGGTAGAGATTATATATATATTTTTTAATTTTTTTTCCAACGTTTATTTATTTTTGGGACAGAGAGAGACAGAGCATGAACGGGCGAGGGGCAGAGAGAGAGGGAGACACAGAATCGGAAACAGGCTCCAGGCTCTGAGCCATCAGCCCAGAGCCCGACGCGGGGCTCGAACTCACGGACCGCGAGATCGTGACCTGGCTGAAGTCGGAAGCTTACCCGACTGCGCCACCCAGGCGCCCCTAGAGATTATATTAAATAATGTGTAGATTACTTTGGATAGTAAAAACATTTTAACAATATGTGTCATCTTCAAATTCTTTCATTAGTGTTTTGTAGTTTTCAGAAACTCTGTCTTTCACTACTGTTGTTAGGTTTATTCCTAGGTATCTTATTATTTTGGGTGCAATTGTAAATGGGATTATTTTCTTAATTTCTCTCTGCTGCTTCATTATTGGAGTATAGACATGCAGCAGATTTTGCTTCTTCATTATTGGAGTATAGGAATGCAGCCGATTTATGTACATCGATTTTTTATCCTGAGAGGGTGCTGAATTTGTTTAACAGTTCTAGCAGTATTTGGTGGTTTTTGGGTTTGCTATATACATTATTATGTCATCTGCAAATAGTGAAAGTTTTCTTCTTCTTTACCAATGTAGATGCCTTTTATTTATTTATGTTGTCTAATTTTGTGGCTGGGACTTCTACCACTATGTTGAATAAAATGGTGCGAGTACACATCCTTGTCTCCTTCTTGACCTTAGGGGAAAAGTTCTGTTTTTCCCCATTGTTCATGATGTCAGCTGTTTGTTATTCATGTTTTGCCTTTATTATCTTGAGGTATGTTTCCTCTAAATCTACTTTGTTGAGAGTTTTTATTGTGAATCAATGTTGTACTTTGACAAATGCTTTTTCTGCATTTATTGAAATGATCATATGGTTTTTATCCTTTCTCTAACTGGTATGATGCATCACGCTGATTGATTTGCAAATATAGAACCACCCTTGCACCACAGGAATAAATCACTCTTGATTGTGGCGAATGATTTTTTAAAACATATTATTGAATTTGATTTGCTAGCATTTTAGTGAAGATATCTGAATCTATGTTCATCAGAAATATTGACCTATCATTCTCTCTCTCTTTTTTTTTTTTTTAGTGATGTCCTTATCAAATTTTGATATCAGTGTATTGCTGTTCTCATAGAATGAATTTAGAGGTTTTCTTTTATTATTTTTTGAATTACTTGAGAAGAATAGGAATTTACTCTTCTTTAAATATTTGGTATAATTCACCTGCGAAGTCATTTGGTCCTGGCCTTTTGTTTGCTGGGAGTTTTTGATTACTGATTTGATTTTTTTTGCTGGTTATGAGTCTTTTCAAATATTTTACTTGTTTCTGTTTCAGGTTGGTAGTTATCCACTTCTAAGTTGCCTCAGTTGTTGGCATATAATTTTTCATAATATTATCTTATAATTAATTATATTTCAGTGGTTTCGCTTTTATTTCTCCTCTCTCATTAATGATTTCATTCATTTGAATTCTTCCTTTTTTTTTTTTTGATATGTCTGGCTAGAGGCTTATAAATTTTATTGATTTTTTCCAAGGAACCAGCTCCTGATTTCATTGATCTGTTCTTTGTTGTTGTTGTTGTTGTTGTTGTTTGTTTCCATGTCATTTATTTTTTGCTCTAATCTTTATTATTTCATTCCTTCTGCTGGTTTTAATTTCATTTGTTCTTTTGCTAGCTCTTTTAGGTGTAAGGATAGGTTATTTACTTAGTTGTCTTGTGTCTTGAGGTAAACCTTCATTGTTATAAATTTCCTGCAGAACAGTTTTTGTTGTTTCCCAAAGGGTTTTTGGACTGTTGTATTTTACTTTTCATTTGTTTCCATGTAACTTTTGATTTTTTCTATCTCTTGCTTGAACCATTTATTGTTTAGTAGTATATTATTTAACTTTCTTGTATTTGTGTTCTTTCCAGATTTTTTTTTCTCTTGGTTGACTTCTAGTTTCATAGCATTGTGGTCAGAAAAGATGTGACTTCCCTGTTCTTGAGTTTGGTGTCTTTTTTTGTGGTCTATTCTGGATAATGTTCCACGTGTACTTAAAAAGAATGTCTATTCTCCTGTTTTAGAACCAAATGTTCTGGATATATCTGTTAAATTCAATCGTTCCACTGTGCCATTCAAAGCTACTTCATCCTTGCTGATTTTATTTTTGGATGATCTCTCCACTGATGTAAGTATGGTGTTAAAGTCTCCTGCTATCATTGTATTTTTGTGGGTTAATTCCTTTATATTTGTTATTAGCTGTTTGATGAATTTTGGTGTTCTTATGTTGGTTGCATAAATATTTACAGCTGTTATATCTTCCTGATGGATTCTTGATTTTATTATTATATAGTGTCTTTCTTTGTCTCTTATTATGGTCTTCATTTTAAAGTCTATTTTGCCTGGTCTAGGTATTTACCACACCATTTTTTTTTTTGACATCTATTTGTATGATGCATGTTTCTCCATTCCCTCACTTTCAATCTGTAGACAGCTTTAGGACTAAAATTAGTTTTTTGTAGGCACCATATAGATGGGTCATGTTTTGTTATCCACTCTCTCACCTATGTCTTTTGATTGGAGTGTGTAGTCCAATTACATTCAAAGTAATTATTGATATATATGCATTTGTTGACATTTTATTTCTTGTTTTGTACATGTGTGTTTGTTTTAGTTTTTCTGTGATCTTTTCTTGCCTTCCTTTCATGGTTTGCTGGTTTTATTTGGTGATATACTTGGATTTATTTCTATTTATTCTTCGCATATCTATCAGTGGTTTTTGATATATGGTTACCATTAGAATTGTATATAACCACTTCTGCATGTAGAAGTCTGTATTAACTTCATGACAATTTAAATTTCAACCCATTCTTTTCTCTCTACCTCTCCATTTTTTAGGTATATGTTATCATATTTTATATCTTTTTTTGTGTGTGTTCCTTGACTGATTTTTTTAAACAAAAATATCCATTCTTGCTGCTTTCATGTTTTTCACCTCTATACGGTCATATCTGGCCTCTCTTTTCCACTCAGAGAGTCCCTTTAGTAACTCTTTTAAGGGTGGTTTAGTGGTCGTGAACTCCTGAAGTTTTTATTTACCTGGGAAACTCTCCTTAAGTTTCTCTCTCTTTCTATTCTGAATGATAGACTTGCTAGCTACAGTATTTCTTGGCTGCTGATTTTTCTCCTTTGGCACTTAAGAGTACATCATGCAACTCCTTTCTATCTTACAAAGTTTTGGTAAACAAACAAACAAACAAACAAACACCTCCTGCTAGTTATATGGGTTTTCCTTTGTAAGTTAATGACTTATTTGTCTCGTTTTTTATTTTTTATCACTATATTTTGCTAATTAAATTACAATATGTCTTGTTATGGGTCTGAGTTTGTTGATTTTGATGGGAGTTCTTAGTGCCTCCTGGATCTGGATATGTGTTTCCTTTCCCAGTTTAGGGAAGTTTTCAGCTATTATTTCTTCAAACAAATGTGGTTCTTCCTTTTCTCTCTCTTCTTCCTCTCGTTCTCCTACAATATGAATAATATTATGTTTGTTTGAGTCACTGAGTTTCCTAAGTCTATTCTCATTTTCATAATTCTTTTTTGTCTCTTTTGTTCAACTTGATTATTTCCCATTACTCTGTTTTGTAGGTCACTAATTTGTTCCTTTACTTGTTTCACCTTGCTATTCATTCTATCAAACATGTTTCTCCTTTAATTGAATCCTGTATCCCTGCTTTGTCATTCATTATCTCTGTGACAAGGGTCTCACTAATGTCTTCTACTTCTTTTTCTGTCAAGTCCAGTGAGTATCCTTATGATCATTGCTTTAGGTTGTCTACCAGGCATGTTACTTAATCTGTTTCACTTACATTTCTGGTAGTGGCTTCATCTGTTCTTTCATTTGGTATAAATTTCTCTGTCCTCTCATTGTGTCTGCATCTCTGTGTTACTATATGTTGAGAAAGACAGCTATGCCTTCTGCTCTTGAAAGTAATAAATTTATGAAAAAGAAATTCTGGAGTGGCCTGCAGTGTACTGTCCCCTGTTCCAGATTCTGGCACTTCAGGAGAGTATCCTATGTGTGTTGTTTATGCCCTGCTGTTGTGTCTGCATCACTTTTCCTTTCAGTGCAGTCATCTGCACTGACTCTCTGCTTGTCATTCTCCATGCTTGCTCTCTGTGGTGTTATTGGGACACAGGCAGGCAAGCTATAAACTTGGGAGTGGGGTGGCTGGGGAAACACAACTGGGCATGGTGTGGTGGGTGGGCATAGTACATGCTAATAAAATTTGCTCTGACCCCAGAGTTAAGACCAGCAGTATTTGAGTGGGTGAATCCTAAGGATAATTTGAGGACACGGCACACTGTTATCAAGGTAGCTTGCAAGCATCTGTGGAGCATCCTCTACATAAGTGTCTCTGTGTTTATGCTGGTGGATGAGGAAGGAAACGGTGACTTCTAGCTTCCTTTTTTTCACAGAAGTTCCCTGGCATGCTCCAAAATTCATATGAACAAATCTGTCTCTCATTTGTCCCCGGCATTGTGTAGATTGTCATTTTTTGGATGCCTCTCAGCACAGGCTGCTGTCTCTTTAAGGGTGGAAATGTATCTATCTCTTGCCCTCCCTGCTCACTCAGTATTGAGTCAGCTAACTTTTAAATCTCTAGATTCCACTGGTTTTACAAACTCATGAAATTCAGCCTTTCTGGTTTTTAAAGCCAAATGTTTTGAGATTAGTCTTCCCCATGTTAGCTGTCTAGTAGGAGGGCCAATTTCTCTGCCCATTTGTTGCACAGTTCCCCCTCTCCTATGGGCAGCATCCCTCTACCTTTGTGACCTTCTTAACCTTGCAAATGCAGCTCCTTCTCTATGTTTAATTGTGGGGTTTATGAATCACTCCTCTGGTTTATTGAGTTGGATTTGGATTGTATTTAGTTGTAAATGTAGAATATATTATTTAGTGCTCAAAAGAAATGAGTTATCAAACTTCTAATCCCCCCCCCCCACACACACGAATCTTTAATGTAAGTGAAGAAAAAAGCCAAATTGAAAAGGTTACATACTGTTTGATTCCTACTATATAAAATCGTGGGAAAGACAATAATACTATGTAGGCAGTAAAAAGCTTAGTGGTTTTCAGGTTCTGGGGGAGATGCTGGTGGGGGAGAAAAATGAATTGATGGAGCACAGGGGACTTTTAGGGGAGGGAAACTATTCTGTATTATATAATGACCAATACATGCTATTGTGCATTTCTCAAAACCTATAAGAAAGTACAACACCAATTGTGAACCCCATTGGAAACTATGGACTATGATTGATAGTAACATGTCAATATTGGTTCGTTGATTGTCGCAAATGTACCACACTGGTGTGGTACGTTGATAGTGGAGGAGGGTATATTTATGGGGCAGGGATTTATGAGAACTCTCTCTGTACATACTGCTCAATTCTGCTGTGATCCTAAAACTTCTCAAAATAACCCCAATATATTATTTTTTTAAAAATGAAAGAATATAGGTAAGCATGAAAATGAGACTCTTGATTTCAGCTCAGGTCATGATCTCATGGTCATGAGATTGAGCGCTGTGTCAGACTCTACCCTGAGCATAGGGCCTGCTTGGGATTCTCTCCCTTTCTTTCTGCCCTCCCCTGCTTGTGCTTTCTCTCTCTCTCTTTTGCATAGAAAAGTAAATATAAAGGGAACTTTGGCTTTAGTCCATGCTTTGCCATTGATTCATTGGGTAAATAAAGTCAATTCTCTTGCCCTTATTTTCTTACTTGAATAATAAGAATAATAATGTCTCCCTCATCTCTTCACAGTTTTTTTTCTTACTTAGATATTCAAAAATTATATGGTATATGACCATGGGTAAATTTTTACAATCAATGTATCAAGATACTGTTGTATCTTTCCCCAAGTGTCTATTATTCCCTAACTCATGTCCTCTCTCTCTCTCTCTCTCTTTCACACACACACACACACGTGTGCACGCACACACATGTGCACACACACACACCACAAACTGTTCTTCCAGTGTTAAAATCTTGTTAAAGAATAGAGGTCAGAGACTATAGATATACTATAAAGTGTCCCACTGGTCTCATGTTGTTAGAACAATAGTATCTATCAGTCATTTAAAGACATAATAGGGGTGCACGGGTACCTCAGTTGATTAAGCATTTGACTTTTGATTTGGGCTCAGGTCATGATCTCATACTTAGTAAGATTGAGCCCAGGATCTGGCCCTGTGCTGGCAACATGGAGCCTGCTTGGGATTCTTTCTACTTCTTTCTCTGCTCCTTTCCCGCGCATGCTTGTACTCTCTTTCTTTCTCAAAATGAATAAAAACAATTTAAAAATAAAGACATAATAGACATTTTAAAGATATAATCAAACTTGTGCTAAAATGATGCTCTCTGCAACTGCAATTTCCTGCTGTGATTGTGTATAGAAAATAGATTACAGGATTCCCACACAGATGCTATTAAGATATGGTAGGAAATGAAATAAAATACAATTAGGGCATCCTGACACACAGATTTATGTAATTAAACTTTGTCTTGATTAAAAACTGTACAAAAAGATTTTTTAATTACCAATTTATTTTGAAAAAATATATCAGGATAATCTTAATTTCCAGGAATCCTAGGTACTTCTTTTTCATTTTACTATATGTGTCATATATGATAATTCAATTCAAAGTTAGAGTATGTGAAGACTCTCAGATAATAAAGGCTAAATTATCTTACTTAACTCAGTACTTCATCTTGTTTTTTATTTAAAAAGTAACAAGAATATGTGGGGGGAAATGAAAGAAACTTTTATATTTTGAGGCTTAGATTTTACCTACAAATGAGATAAAAATGACTTGCAGTCAAAGGATGTGCAATGGACAATTAATTAAAAATCAAAAATGTCAAGATGGCTCTAATAAATAGTGTGAATTTAATACCTTATTAATAAGAGCTTTGAATCCTAAATCTATTTTCTTTTTGTATTTTGTCATTCCATGCACATGGGCAGTGACACTGATATGAAAAGTAAAGAGGCCAAGTTGATTTTTCTGTGTTGAATGAAAATTTTAAGAAGTATAGTTTTAGGTAAATTATTTAGTAAAGTTGATAAACTGCTTGGAAAGCTTTCAGAGCAAAAGCAGATTGTAACATTTTTAAAACAATGTTTGTTTTGAGAGAGAAAGAGAGAGAGTAAGTGGGGGAGGGGCAGAGAAAGAGGGACAGAATGAATCCCAAACAGGTTCCATGTTGTCAACACAGAGGCCAACGTGGGGATTGAACCTATGAAACATGAAATCATGATCTGAAATCAAGAAATCATGAAATCAAGAGATCATGAAATCAAGAGTCAGACGCTTAACCAACTGAGCACCCAGGTGCCCCTATAACATATGTTAATATGAGCTTTGGTAATCAGTGTTCTCTCTATTGAGCCCAGAAAAATAGAGAAGCATAGACCTCAATCAATGTGCCAATAAACAATAATTGATCATGGCTGTATAATTAGTATAATGTTAATTATACTTTTTTGGGAGGATTATTAAAAATGAAAGTAAAAATTTGATAATACACTTTCTACCAACTTTAAAACTCTTCACATCTGTGTGTCTTCTCTGCCCTCTTTGATACTGACTTGGATGACACTTTTGTCTCATATATTAAGAGAAAATGGAAAATTAAAAGTATCCAAGTGAGGTGAAAATGAGTTCAGGAAATGAATTTTACATAGCACGCACCATATTGTTACCAGGGTAAGAAGTTCCCAAACTGCAGCCAAAATATCATACCACTTAAAATTAGGTTCTTCTTATTCAAATTTTGCCAAATATAAAGTTTTTGAGGTAAGAAATCTATCAAAAAACAAAAAACAAAACAAAAGAACAAAGTTTCAAGTGGTCACCAGAGGGCATAAAGTACTTTGGAATAACTGTTATAAAATACTTTAAATTTATTGAGACTGGATAGCAGGACATATAAATGTTATACTGTGGACAGCTAAATATCTCACCAGCTTCCTCTCTTACCATAAAACATAGGTAGTTCAATGTAGTACTTATGTATATAGGCAATTACCTTTCACCTGGAGTAAACCAAATTTATTCAATAGATAATAGCTAAATGTTTACTTCATTTGAGTTTATGTTCATGGATGGTGTTTCAAAGCTGCATCTAACATGACCATATGAGTTTTCTTTAAAAACAAGTAAAATGTAACTACATCATTAAGTCATAAGAATATATAGAAAATGGAATTGTTAGACCCATAAGTCCTAATTGTCTTACCTCTACTAACTTCATAGCAAAATAGCAGTGACATAATTATATCATCACCCCACTTCAAAAATTTAATCGTTTACCTAGAATCATAATGCTCAACATTTTTGGCCTCAGGAATATTTTATACTTCTATGAATTATTGAGGAACTTAAGGAATTTTTGCCTATGTAAATTATGTGGGTCTATCTCCATATACTGAATTTTTTTTTAAGTAATGTTTATTTAATTTTGAGAGAGAGAGAGAGAGGATGAGGCGCAGAAAGAGAGGGAGGCACAGAATCAAAAACAGGCTCCAGGCTCTAAGTTGTCAGCACAGAGCCCAACGTGGGACTTGAACTCACCCATGGACCATGAGATCATGACCTGAGCCGAAGTTGGACATTTAACCGACTGAGCCACCCAGGAACCCACTGAAAACATTTTTAAAACAAGAATATACAAATTCACGCTGCTTTTACCATCAAAATAATAATGTCATTGCAGATCATGTAGACTCTGGAAAACTTCACCATAGTCTCATGAGAGAATAAGGAGGTGGGGGGGAAATGAATATATAGTTTTAGCATTATTACAAAAATAGTTTTGACCTCACCAATGTCCCAAGAAAGGTTTCAAAAAGCCCTAGAGCCCCACAAAGAAGACTTTGGGAATCACTGGCCAGAAGACACAAATTCTTGCTATAATGTACTTCATTATCTGTTCAGGCCTTCATATTCAGACTGCTTTCCACTATTATTCTGTTTCTCCTTCCACACTACCATCCTTTCACACAAATGTTTACTGCATGCCTACTTGCCTGGCTTTGGTCTAGGAAAATAATAAAGTTATAATCCCTGATCCCATAATATGAGAGTATAGTGAGCAAAACAGAGATGTAACCTAATAATTAAATATATTTTGTAGGATTTATAATAGAGGTGTATACACAGTACTGCAAAAGCAGAGGAGAAATTCTTGTAAGACTATTTGCCAACCATGAAATTTTTTTTCTTTCTTGATCTGTCTTGTTTTCCCTACTTCTACAAATTTAAAACTATTTTTTTAAATGTTTATTTACTACTGAGAGACAGAGAGAGACAGAATATGAGCATGTGAGGGGCAAAGAGAGCGGGAGACACAGAATCTGAAGCAGGCTCCAGGCTATGAGCTGTCAGCACAGAGCCTGACTCAGGGCTCTAACTCACAAACCCTGACATCATGACCTGAGTCAAATTCGGACACTTAACTGTCTGAGCCACCCAGGCTTGAAACCTCTTATTTATCCTTCAAGTCCATGGTCGAATGTTTCTTTCCACATAAGTTTTATCCTGATGCTGTAATCAACTTTAACTTTATGCTTTTTCACTCCACAGCACAATTTACAAAGATGTCCCTTACTATTTTTTTATAAAGAGAAAATTAAAGGAAGCCATTGCCTAATCTGTATGAAAATAAATTATCCATGAGACATTCAAGATAGTTTACCATTTAGAAAATGAGAGAGGTTGTTATGTGGGTAATGTATAAGTTGGGGTCTCCTGGGGACAGCCAAGATATTGACATTAAGTGCTGTGGTGGGTATTCTATTTTCCTAAGTCAATTCTGCTTAAAGAGTTGGAACATAAAGCTTATGTGGATAATCTAGGAAAGAAAGGCCCACAAGGAATGGGTGCCCAAACCAATCTAGATCCAATGGCCCTAGTAGGGCTGGTGCCTGTAGAAGTGAGTAGTAAGAGACCCAACACTGGACATCTGCTTGCGGTGGGCCTCCCTTGGCTTTAGGGAAGAGGCTGTTTCCCATTGAAGACCCAGGATGGCATACTTCCCTGCCTTTTAATAATTGGGCTCAAAGGAAAATTTTGAACAGAACTAATACAAGCAGTAAAACACCATAATAAAATAATTATAGTCATTCACTCTAGAAATAGATTGTGTGAGTTCAAATCAACCCTTACTAGCTGTGGAAAAATTGGGAAAATTATTTAACCTGTTCGTGTTTCACTTCACTCATTTATAACATTGGATATAAGAGTATATATATGACAGACAAGTAATCATGTAGTAAATATTTGTATTAAAAGGATGATAGTATGGTAGGAGATACAGAATAATAGTGGAAAGTGGTCTGAATATGAAGGCCTGAACAGATGACAAAGTATATTATAGCAAGAATTTGTGTCTTCTGGCCAGCGATTCCCAAAGTCTTCTTTGTGGGGCTGTAGGGCTTTTGAGACATTTTTTGGGACATTGGTGAGGTCAAAACTATTTTTGTAATAATGCTAAAACTATATATTCATTTTCCCCCTTATTATCTCATGAGATTACACACACACACACACACACACACACACACATTAAAAAATTATGATTGTCACTGGAATAGAAGGTTTGTAAAACAGATAGCTTTGTTTTTCTAGTTCTCGTACTTCCAGCATCTAGAACAGTACTTGGAGCTTAACATCCATTAATAATATTTGTTAAATGAATGAAGAAAACAATCAACAGTCAAAATGGTCAGGAAACATTGTTAATAACAATACCATTATACTGAATAACAAACCCAGTTGCAAATCTGTGTCTTTGCCTGTGGCTGTGAAGTAGAGATGAACCCCCACATTAGACTGTGGAAATTTCTTTGGCCTTTGATGCATTTAAGAGATGGAGAAATCCTACATAGAGATAATGGATTTATGGCAATTTTGAGATGTGGGCTCAAATCAGTATTAAGATAATTGGAATAAAGTAATAAAATATAAGGTGAGCATTTTTTCCTAAAAAACTTTTTTGAATATAGTTGACACATAATGCTACTTTAGTTTCAAGTATACAATATAGTGATTTGACAAGATTATACATTATGCTATGTTCACAAGTGTAGCTACCATCTGTCCTGTTACATTGCTATTACAATATCACTGACTATATTCCTTATGACTACATTTCTTCTTTGTTTAGTGATGTTGTTTTTACTGGTTTTCTGTCAATTGCAATACTTATAACATTGTATTATACTTACTACATGTACACATCACAAACCAGCAAGAAAAAAATATATGATAGAATTAAAGAAACCAAACCCAGTTTCGAAGGAGAGGTTTTACCTTGGTTGTGGTATCAGGCAAGGGAATGAGTTGCTGAAGACAAGGCACGGGACTTCTTTTATTCAAGTTTTCCAGAATAAGACATGGCTCAATATGAACACTAAAAATATATGTAGTCTTTTAAAAAGAGTCCCTTTTGCCTTTATCCTCTGTTCTCCCCACAGTATTGCAGAAAGATAGGTGATATTAAATGGAAAAGAAAAATAGTTTTTCAATCTCTCCCTGACAGAACTATAATTCATAAAATTCCTTCTTGTAAAATATAATGGTCTTTTTTTTTCCATTCAAAAACACTGAAAGATAAAGAAGAACCAAATCCATATTAGATTTGGAAAAGAAAAATTTGAGAGTAAAAAAAAAAATCTAGAGGAGAGAGGGAAGATGGCGGCGTAGGAGGACGCTGGGCTCACCGTGCATCCTGCTGATCACTTAGATTCCACCTACACCTGCCTAAAAAACCCAGAAAATCTCCAGAGGATTAGCAGAACGGAGTTGCCAGAGCCAAGCGCAGACGAGAGGCCCACGGAAGAGAATAGGAAGGACGGCGAGGCGGTGCGCGCTCCACGGACTGGCGGGAGGGAGCCGGGGCGGAGGGGCGGCTCTCCGGCCAAGCAGAGTCACCGAGTCTGGCTTGCAAAAAGCAGAGGGGCATGACGGACTGTGTTCTGACAGCAAGCACGAATTAGCATCTGGGAGGTCATAAGTTAACAGCTCTGCTCAGAAAGCGGGAAGACTGGAGGACAAAGGGAAGGAGAGCTGCTGAGCCCCCGGATGACAGAGCTCAGTTTGGTGGGGAACAAAGGCGCTCGCCAGCGCCATCTCCCCCACCCATCCCCGAGCCGAAATCCCAAAGAGAACCAGGTCCTGCCAGGGAACTTGCTCCTCTGCGCAAACACCCAACTCTGCGCTTCTGCGGAGCCAAACCTCCGGCAGCGGATCTGACTCCCTCCTGCTGCCACAGGGCCCCTCCTGAAGTGGATCACCTAAGGAGAAGCAAGCTAAGCCTGCCCCTCCTGCCCCCATGCACCTTGCCTACCCACCCCAGCTAAGACGCCAGATCCCCAGCATCACAAGCCTGGCAGTGTGCAAGTAGCCCAGACAGGTCACCCCACCCCACAGTGAATCCCGCCCCTAGGAGAGGGGAAGAGAAGGCACGCACCAGTCTGACTGTGGACACAGCAGTGGGCTGGGGGCAGACATCAGGTCTGACTGCGGCTCCGCCCACCAACTCCAGTTATACACCACAGCACAGGGGAAGTGCCCTGCAGGTCCTCACCACGCCAGGGACTATCCAAAATGACCAGGCAGAAGAATTCCCCTCAGAAGAATCTCCAGGAAATAACAACAGCTAATGAGCTGATCAAAAAGGATTTAAATAATATAAGAGAAAGTGAATTTAGAATAATAGTCATAAAATTAATCGTTGGGCTTGAAAACAGTATAGCTGACAGCAGAGAATCTCTTGCTACAGAGATCAAGGGACTAAGGAACAGTCACAAGGAGCTGAAAAACGCTTTAAATGAAATGCATAACAAAATGGAAACCACCACGGCTCGGATTGAAGAGGCAGAGGAGAGAATAGGTGAACTAGAAGATAAAGTTATGGAAAAAGAGGAAGCTGAGAAAAAGAGAGATAAAAAAATCCAGGAGTATGAGGGGAAAATTAGAGAACTAAGTGATACACGAAAAAGAAATAATATACGCATCATTGGTATCCCAGAGGAGGAAGAGAGAGGGAAAGGTGCTGAAGGGGT
>NW_024412434.1:587360-608067 GCF_014898765.1 Herpailurus yagouaroundi
CTAGACCACTTTCTCACACCATTCACAAAAATAAACTCAAAATGGATCAAGGACCTGAATGTGAGACAGGAAACCATCAAAACCTTAGAGGAGAAAGCAGGAAAAGACCTCTCTGACCTCAGCCGTAGCAATCTCTTACTCGACACATCCCCAAAGGCAAGGGAATTAAAAGCAAAAGTGAATTACTGGGACCTTATGAAGATAAAAAGCTTCTGCACAGCAAAGGAAACAACCAACAAAACTAAAAGGCAACCAATGGAATGGGAAAAGATATTTGCAAATGACATATCGGACAAAGGGCTAGTATCCAAAATCTATAAAGAGCTCACCAAACTCCACACCCGAAAAGCAAATAACCCAGTGAAGAAATGGGCAGAAAACATGAATAGACACTTCTCTAAAGAAGACATCCGGATGGCCAACAGGCACATGAAAAGATGTTCAGCGTCGCTCCTTATCAGGGAAATACAAATCAAAACCACACTCAGGTATCACCTCACGCCAGTCAGAGTGGCCAAAATGAACAAATCAGGAGACTATAGATGCTGGAGAGGATGTGGAGAAACGGGAACCCTCTTGCACTGTTGGTGGGAATGCAAATTGGTGCAGCCGCTCTGGAAAGCAGTGTGGAGGTTCCTCAGAAAATTAAAAATAGACCTACCCTATGACCCAGCAATAGCACTGCTAGGAATTTATCCAAGGGACACAGGAGTACTGATGCATAGGGGCACTTGTACCCCAATGTTCATAGCAGCACTCTCAACAATAGCCAAATTATGGAAAGAGCCTAAATGTCCATCAACTGATGAATGGATAAAGAAATTGTGGTTTATATACACTATGGAATACTACGTGGCAATGAGAAAAAATGAAATATGGCCTTTTGTAGCAACGTGGATGGAACTGGAGAGTGTGATGCTAAGTGAAATAAGCCATACAGAGAAAGACAGATACCATATGGTTTCACTCTTATGTGGATCCTGAGAAACTGAACAGGAACCCATGGGGGAGGGGAAGGAAAAAAAAAAAAGAGGTTAGAGTGGGAGAGAGCCAAAGCATAAGAGACTGTTGAGAACTGAGAGCAAACTGAGGGTTGATGGGGGGTGGGAGGGAGGAGAGGGTGGGTGATGGGTATTGAGGAGGGCACCTTTTGGGATGAGCACTGGGTGTTGTATGGAAACCAATTTGACAATAAATTTCATATATAAATACAAAAAAATTAAAAAAAATCTACAAAGCCATTGCATGCATTATGTTGTCATATCAACAAAAGGAAACTTAGACTTTTATAAACCCTGTAAGTGTCTTGAAACTTTTCCTATGTAAACAAATGACACACCAGTATTTTAGGGGGAAGAATTATAGAGTTGCTTACTCAGGAAAAAAAAAGATTTATAAGTGATTCTGGATTGAAACGAATTTGAACAATGGGGAAGCATAGAGTAAATTAACCAGAATCATTTGACATATGAATTTATACAGCATTGTTTTAAAAGGTGAAGTTTTTAAATCATTTGTCTTCTTTAAAATTCACTTTTTTACTTTATATATACATATGTGTATATATACAGTCTAAGAAAACTAATATTTTATATACACATAAATATAAAAATATATATACATATATGTAATATTAGTTTTATTAGACTGTTTTTTGTAAATTAGAAATTTCTATTGCATTTATTAGTGATTTACTGCATAAAATTATTTCTGAGTTCATTATCTAATTTAACTTTCAGTGCAGTCCTGAAAAGTGCATACTGTTATCCCTAGTGTGTATAAGGCAGATGAGGCTATAGAGGTTAAGTGCCTTACCAAGTGCCTTATAAGTTTAACTGAAAGAAGTAAAATTTGTGAACATGCTCATAATCATTTTGCTTAGTATTAATTAAAGGTTAAATCTTGATCATATATTTAAAAAGTCTTGTGTTTTTATTTTATTGCTTTAATAATATAATAATTTGGCAAATGTATTCAGAAAGTCCATATTTTTAACATATAGTGCAATTATTATAGCATCCTATATTGAAATTCCATTTGCATATGATTAATCATACATTCCAGAAATGAAGAAATGCATTTTGTTTCATTTGAAAACTATTGCAGTTATACAAATACAAGATATGAATTACTACTACTAGTATTTTGAGAGAAATAAGTATTATGCAAAAAGCTATTGTGAGACAAAGTGATAGAATACTTATATTCTATAAATTGGCATTAATATACACAGGCAAAAGAAAAATATCAAAGGAAAATATCAGAAAAACAAAGCAGAATGGGAGATAAGTTTATCTAAACACTTGTAAAGTAGCCATCATATTTTGTGTACAATTAGGTCTGATTCATATTCTTTTCCCACCTACATTTGGGATTTTCCATGGAAAAAGCTGGGAATTTACTCATATTTACCTTCTATCAGAGGTTTTAATTCTTCAGCTGGTAAGTTATGTCTAAGCTTACCAGGGGAAGACTCTTAATATATGGCTCATAATATAATAGGTATTATATCTTTTTGCTCCCAATGCAAAACTTATGCTGCACTGATAATAAAGTTAAAAAATATATAAAAAATGTAAAAATGATTTAAGAACATTTTCTCTGGAATTTTTTCAGAGACTCACTCTGTTATTGAGTATCTGCCATGTGATGAAGATGAACAGAAACCTAGGGGCCAGGTAACATTTTGCTGATAAACATTTCACTCCTAAATGCTCTGGGGATTCTTTGTTACCCTATATCTTTTCTCTGATCACTGGCAAAAATTACTGTGAATGTGTTTGTTCAGTTCATTTAACACCATAACACACATTAATTTTCAAGAAGAATGCTGCATTTTTTGAGAAATATAATCCAATATGCTCTTTTGAATAACATGACAGATGTTACGTCAAGGCTGACTTGTTTCTCTTCAAAAGGTTATAGATATGGACATGTTAAACAGACATCTAAGTTTTCAGAGGCTAATGAACCACAGATACTTTTTCAGCTTTCTAGGCACATACATACTATAGAAAATTTTGTATACTGTCAAATCAGTTTGCTACTTAAGAACAAAGGAAAAAATAGGAAAGCACTGATACAATTATGTACTAGAATATGTTGTTTTATTTTTATATTAAATATCACATTGAAAAATATGTCTTTCAAGGAAATAGGAGGTAAGTTTACCTCAAGTTTTGAGCAGATGATTTCTGCATCTATCATTTTTATTTCACTGAGTTATTTTTCCTTGGTTTACTGCAGCTGAGAACAAATTATCTAGATGTAAAACCAAAATGAATCACCATATTAAAGCAGAATTACCTTGCGACATTCCTGACATTCAACATCCCTGCAGGGCTCGCTATACCACCTGCTCAGCTGGAACTTGTGTGTTTCCCAGGGCAGGAATTAGGTGGACAGAGTAGACTCTAACAGCAGGTGAAATGATTCACCATAGGACAAGGATATGGAAGACAAATGACAAGCAATCACCTTTGATTAGTGAAAACCCTCAGATTTTTATTTCACAATCTGGATCATAATTTAAGAAACAGAAGGAGTAAATACAAGATAGTTTCCAGTAAAAGCACACTCTTTTGCTTATTGTGCACTGTAGCAGTAAAGTGGAGATGCCTAAAGTAGCAGAGGTTGAGAAAAACATGCTGAATTGTATCTAGGAATGTGGGAATTGAATATTGTTTTTGGCCTCTTATAGATTCTTATAAATACAGTAAAATACCATAACATGTGGTTAATATAAAATCAAATTTCGTGTTGAAAATGTGGCTTTATTCTCCTTGAAGATATTATGTTTCTAAATTTGAATTCTTTCTGCAACCACAAAAATAAAATATCTTCATACTGTGAGAACATTTACCATAAGAGCAGGAGAAAAATGAATCTAGGTAACATTCCCTGAAAAGTTAAATGTTCAAATAGCCTTCTATTGTGATTGCTTGTATCAGATCTCAACATATCAAGGGTCACAGCTCACTTTCTTTTGTGTAAAAAACAGAAACTGGTAACTATAGAAACAAAACAAAATAAAACAAACAAACAAAAACAACAACACACACACACACACACACACACACACACACACACACACAACCACCACAGTGTTTAGTATCTGTAAGCAGGTGATAAACATTAAAAGTGAAGCAGCATCAGACAAATTATTTTGTATTGCTTTGTATTCTTTTCTATAGCCTAACAGTCCTATATAACTTCTGATTTCCTGCATGACTAAAATTACCTCTCTTCATGAGTGAAATAGCTCAAATCAGAGTATTTTCCTGTGATTTCTGTAATGAAAAATTTAAAAAACTTATTTGGACAAAAAAAGTTCCTAATTAAAATGTTTACCCAATTAGGAGTGCCTGGGTGGCTCAGTCACTTAAGCTTCTGACTTTGGCTCAGGTCATGATCTTGCAATTTACGATTTCTAGCCCTGCGTGGGGCTCTGTGCTGACAGCTCAGAGCCTGGAGCCTGCTTCAGTTAATGCATCTCTCTCTTCTCAATACCCCTACCCCACTCATGCTCTATCCCTCTCTCTATCAAAAATAAAGAAACAAAAAAAAAATAATAATAAAGATGTTTACATAACTAAAAGGTAAAAATTAAGGTTAGAACATATCTTGGAGTCTGTAGTTTGTATCTATCATGGAATGGTTCATATTGAAGGCCAAATACTCCGTTTAAAATAATTGAGGTGTTGACAGAATATTTAATGATGGTTAATAAAAATTATGAAAGATGTGTAGAAAAGATTTACAAATATATGATAGACTTGAGGCACCTGGATGGCTCAGTCAGTTAAGCGCCTGACTTCAGCTTAGGTCATGATCTTGAGGTTTGCGAGTTTGAGCCCTGCATTAGGCTCTGTGATAACAGCTCAGAGCCTGGGGCCTGCTTTGGATTCTGTCTCCCTCTGTCTCTGGCCTTCCCCCTGCTTGGGCTTTGTCTGTCTCTCTCTCTCTCAAAAATAAATAAAATTTTAAAACATTTTTTAAAAAACAAATATATGATAGTCTCATAAGTTAAAGTAGTACAGTAAATCGAATTAATGTACTATTAATGAGGGAAACAAAGGCAAGATAAATGTAACATAAATTAAATCTCCTTAAAGCTTACAGCCCACTGATAGACACCTGAAACCTGCAGAGCATGACTTTGCTCAAGGAACTCATGGCTGCCTTACTTCTTTAACTTCTTTGTTTCATTAAAGACTAGAAGTAACATTATTTTAATAGTAGGTAGCCCTTCAAGATCCTGAAAGCCTTGCTTCCAAATTCCTTAGAAACTTATGCTATCCCTCACCCCCACTAACTTAAAAGTATATAATCAGTCACTTCTCATAATTCAAGTGAGCTCTTTCTGCCCATGGGTCTGGTTCCTGTGCTTTAACAAAATCACCTTTTTGCACCAAAGACATCTCAAGAATTCTTTCTTGGCCATTTGCTTAAGAACCCCATCATTTTGGCACCCTTATCTGGGGCTTTGAGTCTTTTCATCTGGACTCTGAGCCTTGGTGCAAACTTGGTGAGTACTTTCTCTTTTCTTCCTTTACTCTCATTTCAGAGGCTTTTCAAGGAGTACGGTCTTATTGGGACACTTTCATGTCAATTTCTCAGGCTGTAATCCTCTAGCCAGTGGCTACTATATGGGGAGGAGAAAGTCTTCCTTTTGGCTGGAAGTTAGTACCCTGGCCAGAATGGTAATAAGACCCAGAAACATGATGCCGTCTCTTTATCCATGTCTTTATACGAAGTTGTCTGTTTTCGGCATGGGACAGCCACCTCAGTAACTAGTATAGCTGCCAATCTTAAGACTCCCACGTGAAGTTTCCTCCTTATTGGTCTAATATGATCCCCTCCACATCCCTGGTCTAGCTGCTCTGGCCTCAAGACTTCTGTTGGGAGCTGGCCGAAGCCAGTACCTTATGAAGTAAAACCCAACTGGGGACTGTTTCAAACAGAAGTTGGCTGTAAAGACTACATGTGTTGGAATGTCTCTTAGATCATGATGGATTTCTATCTTTACTGTTTTCTGTCAATGTCCTCTACCTACTACTTAAATTACAAAATTGGGTAATTCACCCTTGTAAAACTTTTCCAGTGTTTTCCATGGGTTAAAAACAGCACAGCCTTCAAGGAAACTAAGGCATGACCTTTTACAGCACGACCATTTTATGGCACAGCTTTCAAGGCACAGCATGACACAGTATTTTGATATATACACCAGGCAGCAATTTGTAGCCTAGGATGCAACGGGGAAGCAAAGGGATGCTGGCATCCTTTCTCCAGGGGTCCCTAGAGTCTGGTCGGTGATCATAGCAATTTTTGTTTGAGGGACATCTCCAGTCACTTTGACACCAGGAACCTCTGACATATCCTGCATGGGATGCCACCCAGGAGTGGAGGGTGGGGGTGTGTGGTATTTTTGGTAATGGACATTCTCTACTTTTCTAAAAACATGGGATCTTCTTCAGTACTCAAGGACTCTCCCTTGGGATGACTTTTAACCTAGTGGAATCAATTTGGATTACAAAATTTAAGAAAGGACTAATCTTCTGTAATGCTGCATGGTGTCTTAATACAATCTATCAGTTAGATCTCTTCTGCAAGAAACAGGACAAATGGACTGAGATACCCTATGTCCAGGCTTCCATGCCCCTAAATCAGGATCCAAAACTGAGGGCTTCTTTTGTAATGTGTTTGGCTAGTAAACTCCCTCCTGATATATTGTATGATTGTCTAAATAGACCTCCTCTAAAAAAAACCCAGGTTGCTGGAGGAAACACGAGGAATCCCTCATGAAGGGGACACTGACACTCTTAACGTTCCTCCTTCTTAATAGACTCAGGTTACTCTAGCTGTATGTGAGGGCCTCTCCCTCATTTATTTACTGAGTTAATGACTATGATAATTGGAGCTAATCATCTGTTTAGCCTACCTCAGAAAGGAGACTTTAAGGAATATTCCCAAGCAACTGCTGGAACTCATTTTGTTTCAGGGAAGTTCCCTGTCTTCTCTGGCCCCACATAGACTGCTCATTTCCACTTGTTGATGGAAAAAAATCTGCATATGCTCATCTGTTTGAGCTGACAGACTTTAAGACTGGGAGACCTCTTTCTCTGTCTTCTGGACTTTTATTCACTTCCAGCCTTACTGGCTGCACCTCACCTCTTCTGCCTTCCCCTCCCCCTCCTCCTGTTTCTGCACCACCCCTTTGGGTGCAGCCTGCATCTTCCATGCCTCTGACACCATCAGCTCCTCCTACTCTCGCTGTCAAGGAGCAAAAAGCAGTCCTTTGGACTTAAATCACCCACTTCAGATTTCCTCACTGGTGCCCCAGGTAAAAATTGACAATGGTGAACAAAGTGATTGACTTTTACACGGACACAAGTGGAACATATCTTGTTTTTAAAGTAATTTAAATTTATTTGTTTAATTAAGATGGACATGTCTTTAAGTTTATCAGCATTAAATATATGAAACTTTTTCTACCTCAGTTTACTGAAGGTCAAATAAGCTTGTGAATATCTCTGTTGCAATTTGTTAACAAAAAGAGGACTTAAAATGATGGTTAGTTCTGCCTCAGAAGTTTTCATGGGGAATTGTTAAAATAGATTTCAAAGTCTTTGGTAACCTGAAACGTTAAGGTTTTGTTTGGATGATAAACTGGATTATTATTAGACACCTAGATGTCACTAGATATCTAGATCTTTGGCAACTGGGGTAAAATGCCAAAGCATTAATTACTAAACATAGGTTTGTGTTTTTGACTTATTTTAGAGAAACTAAGGATATTTGGGTCTGTTGGAACACCTGCTTTGTGCTTAGTTGATTCATAAATTTGGCATCTCAAGAATTCTGTTGTAGCAGTTCACAATTGGTTACTACTTGGTTTTCACTGGAGACTAAGGTTTCTAAGAGTTAAAATTCTGCTAAATTTAATTAAGACTGATGAAAATAAGAAAAGTAACCCTGTATATAAAAAAGTAGGTTTATATAAAAAGGAAGGAAAATACATTTTTGTTAAAGGTGAAAGGAAGTAATTTTGTCCTAAATGAGACCAGTTATTTGGAGAAAAATGGCTTAGGTCAAAATCTAAATGCAAAAAAGTAGAAGGTTAATGAAGGGAAACTTTTGAAAAGGAATTTTATATGTGGTTAGGATTGACTAAGGTTGATATAAATGGTTTTTAAAAATACACCACTGGTACAAGATTGAAATTCTTTTCTCTCTGTTCAAAATAAAGTTTTCTTGGATTGTTGATCTGCTCTTGATAATATATATATTCATACAATCATACATACAAAGGTCTTTTCTCTTTTGTCTGCTGGGAAAACCATGACTTTATGTTCTGTCTTTATCAGGTCTTTGATTACTTAGTTAAAACTTCTCAATGATAAAGGAGCTAAGTTTTGCTAACAACTATATAACCCTACATATTTGCTTTTAGAATCTCTCTTATTGCCACCTTGGTTAAATAAATAATTGAGATTTGTAATGATTGGTAATACTTTTTAGGGTATGCTTTACAATTTTCTAAGGTTTTAACAAACTTCCCAGGATTTGAAGTGTAAAAAAAATCTTTTTGACCAATTGGACCTTTTATTTGGTATGTTGGAAAGCCCTATCAAATAAATAATGGTAAACCTTAGGTATTGCTTGGGTAAATGCTATAACTTCTCAAATATTTATATTTATACATATATGTATATGTCTATTTATATAAAATTCCTACAGTTTTAATATGTTTTGGTATAAGGTCATCACTTAGCATTCCAATTATCAAAGTGTTATGTGCCACAGAAATAACCGAATTTCCTTGTGAGTTGCATCATTATGAACTCTCATATCAAATTGTTAACCATGTCCATTTTTGAGTCTTTTTTCATGTATAGTTGTTGTTCTTATGCTCTTACAAAATGTGTTTCACCCTCAAGGAGATTTATAAAAAGAACTCAAAGGACAAATATAGGTTTTGGCATCTTTAAGATCATAAAACAAATAGGTAAAAATTTCCAGAACTAAAAATCTGCATTCACACTGAATAAGAATTAGTAACATGGTACTAAATAAATGGAGAAAGATTATAGATTTTGTGACTCTTGATGGAATATTGCTGGTTCTCTAATGTTTGCTTTTCCCCATTAAGGAAATTTCTCTTAAGATACTCATAACATACAGAAATGTGGTATTCATTTGTGTACAAATTGGGGCATTTAACTTTTCTTTGTACATTAACCCCCTGAAATTCAAAAGCTCTCAGTAAGTATTCTTTCTTTAATGGCAGTTACAGTTATTTGCATAAGTTCAAGAATCTGTTCTCCTTTAACAGGGCACCATTAGAAATACTGGTTATTTTACCAAGGCTGTGTCTGGAATGTCATATTTGAGAGTGACATACATAGATTCAGATATGACTAAACAGTTTTAAGAAACTAAGTTGACTTTATTAAGCATGAAGCCTTAAGGCTCCTTGAAAATGCAGGCCTGATACCTTGATTACAGACTTCCCAGAAGCTTTACCAGGTAAGTAAAGAATTTTGTTTCCTGGCAGGTGCAAGAACCTTAGGATGTGTTTGGGATCTCATGAAAAGAAATTTACACAAATCTACAGGTATTACAGGTATGCCTGATGGCATGTACTTGGCTCCTGGTCTGGAGAGGCTACTAACAATTCAATCTAGTGATTCCTTATAAAAAGTTCCAGCAAAGAAAACTTTAAAAGATTTAGATAATCGTTGCTCTTGCTGAACTTAAGTAAATAATAAACTGGACTTGTTCTACAAATGAGTTAGTCTTGATTTGGCTATATCTGGAAATGAGGGTTATTAGAAAAGTTGTTTCAATAACTCACATTTTATGGATGTTAAATTCTAGTTCTGATTGTCTTTAAATGTTTGTTGTTTGCCTACACTGGACAACTTGAGGTAAACTTCAGAGAAATTATCCCAAAATTTATATATAGAAGATCTTTGTGCTTGTTGCTCTATGGGCCATTCAAAAGGACCATCACAGACATTTTAATTACAAATCAAAAAGGAAAAACCCATATAATTCCTTCTGCTTATTTCCACTCCCTCTGAGGATGCTTCAATCCTAACATCTAAAAATCTTTTCACTGGCAGCACTTGATACCTAGACACTTGGCTTATAATTTTGGTCTAATGATTAACCTATATTTTTCTTGTTTCTATAAAAGTATTTCTTATTAATTACCTTGCTGTTTACTAAACAAAACAGAATCTATATGATGGTAACAACACCTACTAAACAATCAAGGCCTTAAATGACTCTCAAAATAACAGTATATTATTAAACACTAAAATAACTCAAATGCCTTAAACAGTTCTACATCATAAAATGGCATTAGATGTTTTAACTGCTACACAAGGTGCAACTTATACTCTCATAAGAACAGAATTCTCTGTTTATATTCCATATTTTCATGAAAATATTTCTGAGTTTCCAAATGACAAATACTCAAATTGGTGCTTTGTATCTCTGTCTTTCCTTTAACAATTGGTTAAATTCTTGGACTAGAGAAAAATATTTGTTGATATCAAAGGACTCTTATTTAGGCTTCTTTTTTCTTTTTGTTATTTTAATCATGTTTTGCTATTTTCTCCCATGTGTCTCCATGTGCTGCAAAGGTAGTCTCCTTCACTGCCACAACTTCAAGCCAACAGATGATCCTTTCTGCTCAAGAAGACTCCCATATGTTATCCACTTAAGATATAGCTGTTTTAGTCTTTCCTAATTACTATTAAATTCTCAGCTGACCACTTTGACCCATTCTTCTCCTTCCCATGTTTGGCAGGAAGAAGCTACAGAAGATGAGCCCTTCCACCTTCAACAACCTTAAAGATTTAAGTGTCAAAGTTGTTCAGGGGGAAGGGGAGAATGATGAGGGAAACAAAGGCAAATGAAATGTAACAGAAATTAAATCTCTTTACAGATTACAGCCCACTGATAGACACCTGAAACATGCAGAGCATGACCTTGCTCAAGAAACTCATGGCTGCCTTAATTCCTTAATATTTTTGTTTCATTATAGATTAAAAGTAACCTTTTGTTAAGAGTAACTAGCCCCTCAAGGTCGTGAAAGCCTTGCTTCTAAATTCCTTAGAGACTTACACTATCCCAAACCCCCACTAACTTAAAAGTATATAATTTGTCACTTATCACAATCCCAGTGAACTCTTTCTGTCCATGGGTGCTGTCCTTGTGCTTTAATAAAATCACATTTTTGCACCAAATATGTCTCAAGAATTCTTTCTTGGCCATTTTCTCAAGGACCCCATCACTGAGTATATAACAATTAAGAATGAGTGAATGTATACGTTTTATGTACAATTTAAAATACTAGATTTTTAAATTTAAGATAAGTGTAATATTAATATCATATTTGTTTTTATTATTTAATAATAAAACATTTTGATAATGCTTTATTTTTTTAATCAAGTCAATGACAACTGTTCACAGAATGTTAACATAATTGGTTTATAAATTTTTATTTTATGGTATTTCAGACCCGCCGGAGGGATGGATCCGCAGAGGCACAGCTTTGGGTGTTTGTGCAGTGCCAGCAAGTTCCCTGGCAGGAACTGGTTCCCTTTGGGATTTTGGCTGCGGGATGGGTGAGGGAGATGGTGCTGGCTAGCTCCTTTGTTCCCCGCCAACCTGAGTTCTGTCGTCCGGGGCTCAACAACTCTCCCTCCTGTTGTCCTCTAGCCCTCCCATTCTCCGAGCAGAGCTGTTAGCTTATAACCTTCCAGATGTCAAGTCCCGCTTGCTGTCAGAACACACTCCGTCCAGCCCCTCCGCTTTTGCAAGCCAGACTCGGGGACTCTGCTTGGCCGGCAGGCTGCCCCTCTGCCCCGGCTCCCTCCTGCCAGTCCATGCAGCACGAACCGCCTCTCCGCCCTTCCTACCCTCTTCCGTGGGCCTCTCGTCTGCGCTTGGCTCTGGATACTCTGTTCTGCTAGTCTTCTGGCGATTTTCTGGGTTATTTAGGCAAGTGTATGTGGAATGTAAGTGATCAGCAGGACGCACGGTGAGTCCAATGTCCTCCTACGCCGCCATCTTCCCAGGATTCCCCTATTTTATGGTATTTCAGATACTTGAATAAAACAAGGTGTAGAAAGTATGGGTGAATTCAATAATATGGTTGACTTGGAATCCCTGAACACTCTTTTCCCAAATGAATATTGATTCAGCAAAAATTCATGGCTAAATTATCTTCATGAAAAATCCAACCTGAAATGAAAAGCTCCAGTACCCTCAGCCAAAATGAAAACCAACCCACTGAAGCCAGTAGGGAGGTATGAGACACACTCTTTCCAGAATCCCTAAAGTGATTACAGTACCCTATGATCAAGAAGAGAGCTTTCAGCTTTCATCTTCTCCCATGGGAGGATAAGAAATACTAGTCTGTGAAAACCAGAAGTGACTGCTTTGTCTAATGCACAGAAACTGACACAGAAAGTTAAGAAAAATAAAGAAATGGTTAAGTATTTTACAAACAAAACAAAACAAGGTAAATTTCCAGAAATTAATACTAGTAAAACAGACTTATATGGGTGGAGGGGGGGGAGCCAAAATGGCAGAACAGCATGCAAGTATTTTGTGTGTCTTGCATCGATGAAATACAACCAGACCAACACTAAACCATCCTGAAGATGTAGAACACTGATTGGAGGATTAACACAACAATCTGCACAACCCGAACCATAGAATTCAGCAGGTACACGGTGTGGAGAGGTGAACTTGGAGAGCGAGAAGCCACGGGAAGGGAAATACTTTTGCAGGCAGAGAGAGGACAGAGATGGGGGGTGGGGGAGTTGTGGCAAAAGCACCCCTCCCCAAAAGCAGCTGGAGAGAAAGTGGAAAATTAGAAACAGCCACAGGGAATAAACTAAAAAGGGAGAAAGGAGGAAGGAGAGGGTTTAAATTCCATTAAAACTGTAAACAAGGGGAGTGCAAAGTCTGCAAATTCTCAGCTCGAAACCTGGCTGTACTCTGGTGGGAAGGGTGAATCCCCAAGAGCAGAGTGGGGGCTGGGAGGTTCTTGGGCCACACGGGGAAAAGTAGTTCCACTACTGGAAGGACATTTGATAGAGACTGTTGAGGCCACCTCGTACCAGCAGACTCCAGAAAATGGCCACATTCACTGATGCTGGAACAAGGTAATTAACGGTGAAGCTTGGTGGCAGATGTGTATTGTTATTTTCCATAATTCCTGAAACGCTGCTGCTACACTATCTTGCAAACTTTTCTGGGGTGGGCTGGCACCTGGCCATAGTCTCAGGGCACTGGCAGCAGCAGGGTCCAGCAAATGTTCCTGGGTGCAGCAGACATTTGGCCATTGTTTGGAGAATGCTCAGTGAGACACTCCCACAGAGGGGCAGAAGGGTCAAAGCTGCAGTCCTTCAGAAGTAAAGGGCAGGGGAAAACAGCCACATTTGAGACAAAACTCGGGACAGAAGTACTGCCTTGGGCTTGGTCACAGACAGTGAAAAAGTGGGGAGTGGACAAAAGCTGAAGACAGAGGATGAGTGCTCAATTGCTGATCGGGGAGAACAGAGTTCTGATACTAGAGACTGGGTAGCTGGGTGACGCCATTTTAACTGCTCCCACGCATGTGCATACACACCTACTAGCACCACAAGACTCCACCCCAGTAGGCTAGTAGGCCATCTAGTGGAAAATGGAGCAGTTACACTTAGCCCCACACAACTGGGCCAACCTCTCTCTTCAGGAACACAAGTCTCACAGCCTGCTTTGCTTATGGACAATAAAGTGCTTCATAGTCTGACTTCTAGGGGAAAACGAAGTAATTTTAGTCCTTTTTCAATCTGTTAGCAGGTACATCTGTTCAATTTTCTTTCTTTTTTTCCCTCTCTTTTTCACTTCTATTGTTTTTCTTCAATACAGAGAGAGAAAAAATTCATTTTTATTTTCAATTCTACAAAAGATATTTTTCTTTAATTTTTTACTATATTTTTTACTTTTGTGTAAATTTTTTTCAAATTCTATTTTACTTCATAATTTTATTTTAGTCTACTTCAGTGTATTCACTTTTTCAAATTTTCAAATGATTTCCTTTTTTTCTTTTCTATCTTTTTCATTTCTTTTCCTTGAATACAGAAAGAGAAAAACATTTTTATTTTTAATTTTCATTAAATTTTTTTCTTTATTTTTTCTACTCTATTATTTACTTTGTGTAATTTTTTTTCAACTTCTATTTTACTTCCATTATTTCATTTTAGTTTACTCCAGTGTATTCATTTTTTCAAATTTTCAAACAATTTCCTTTCTTCCCCCTTTTTTCCTCTAATCTATCAAACCACTTTCAACATCCAGACCAAAACACACTTAGGAGCTAGCATCATTTATTCGATTTTTGTGTTTGTGTGTGTGTGTTTAATTTTATAACTTTAATATTTTTTTAATTTTAATTTTTTTAATTTTAATTTTTCTACCTCATTAATACATTTTCTGCCTTTAAAATGATGAAATGAAGGAATTCACCCCAAAAGAAAGAGCACAAAGAAATGACAGCCAGGGATTTAACCAACACAGACATAAGCAATATGTCTGAACCAGAATTTAGAATCATGATAATAAGAATACTAGCTGGATACAAAAATAGATTAGAATCCCTTTCTGTGGAGTAAAAGAAGTAAAAGCTAGTCAGGATGAAATAAAATATTCTATAACTGAGCTGCAATCTCGAATGGATGCTGCAGTGGCAAGGATGTATGAAGCAGAACAGAGAATCAGCTATATAGAGGACAAACTTATGGAGAATAATGAAGCAGAAAAGAAAAGAGCGTTATTAAGGTGAAAGATGACGATTTAAGAATTAGAGAAATCAGTGACTCATTAAAAAGTAACAACATCGGAATCATAGGGGTCCCAGAAGAAGAAGAGAGAGAAATACAGGTAGAAGGGTTATGTGAATAAATCATAGCAGAAAACTTTCCTAACCTGGGGAAAGACACAGACATAAAAATCCAGAAAGCACCCCCATAAGATTCAACAAAAACTGACCATCAACAAGGCATATAATAGTCAAATTTACAAAAGACTCAGGCAAAGAGAGAATCATGAAAGCAGCAAGGGAAAAAAAGTCCCAACCTACAAGGGAAGACAGATCAGTTTGCGGCACACCTATCCAAAAAAACTTGACAGGCCAGAAAGGAGTGGCAGGACATATTCAATGTGCTGAATCAGAAAAATATGCAGCTAAGAATTCTTTATCCAGCAAGGCTGATATTTAAAATAGAAGGAGAGATTAAAAGTTTCTCAGACAAACAAAAATTAAAGGAGTTTGTGAACAGTAAATAGCTCTGCAAGAAACTTTAAGGGGGACTCTCTGAGGGGAGAAAAGATGAAAATATACATACATACATACATACATACATATCAAAGGCAACAATGATTAAAATGGACCAGAGAACACCACCGAAACTCCAACTCTACAAGCATCATAATGGCAATAAATTCATATATTTCAGTACTCGCTCTAAATGTCAATGGACTCAATGCTCCAATCAAAAGATGTAGGGTAACAGAATGGAAAAGAAAACAAGATCCATCTATTTGCTGTTTACAAGAGGCCCACTTTAGACCTAAAGACCTTACTTTCAGATTGAAAGTAAGGGGATGGAGAACCATCTACCATGCTAATGGTCAACAAAAGAAAACTGGAGTAGCCATACTTATACCTGACAATCTAGACTTTAAAAATAAAGACTGTATCAGGAGATGCAGAAGAGCCTTATATCATAGTCAAAGGGTCTATGAACCAAGAAGACCTAACAATTGTAAACATTTATGCACAAACTGCGGAACCACAAAAATATATAAATCAATTAGTCACAAACGTAAAGAAACTCATTGATAATAATACCATAATAGTAAGGAGACTTCAACACCCCACTCACAACAATGGACATTTCATCTAATCAAAAAATCAACACAGAAACAATGGCTTTGAATGACACACTGGACCAGATGGACTTAACAGATATATTCGGAACATTTCATCCTAAAGCAGCAGAATATACATTCTTCTCCAGTGCACATGGAACGCTCTCCAGAATAGACCACATACTGGGACACAAACCAGCCTTCAGCAAATACAAAAAGATCAAGATAATGCCATGCATATTCTCAGACCATAACACTATGAAACTCGAAATCAATCACAAGAAAAAATTTGGAAAGGTAACAAATACTTGGAGACTGAAGAACATTCTACTAAAAATGAATGGGCTAACCAAGCAGTTAAGAGGAAGTTAAAAAGTACATGGAAGCCAACAGAAATGACAATACCACAGCCCAAAACCTCTGAGACGCAGAAAAGACAGTCATAAGAGGAAAGTATATAGCAATCCAGATCTTCCTAAAGAAGGAAGAGACACATCAGATATAAAACCTAACCTTAAACCTTAAAGAGCTGTAAAAAGAACAGCAAATAAAACCCTGAACCAGAAGAAGACAGGAAATAATAAAGATGAGAGCAGAAATCAATGCTATTGAAAGCAAGAAAACAGTAGAACAGATCAATGAAACCAGAAGCTGGTTCTTTGAAAGAATTATCAAAATTGATAAACCACTAGCCAGTTTGATCAAAAAGAAAAAGGAAAGGACCCAAATAAATAAAATCAAGAATGAAAGAGGAGAGATCACAACCAACACAGCAGAAATAAAAATAATAATAAGAGAATATTATGAGCAATTATATGCCAATAAAATGGGCAATCTGGAAGAAATGGACAAATTCTTAGAAACATATAAACTACCAAAACTGAAACAGGAAGAAATAGAAAGTTTGAACAGACCCATAACCAGTAAGGAAATCGAATTAGTAATCAAAAATCTCCCCCAAAACAAGAGTCCAGGTCCAGATGGCTTTCCAGGAGAATTCTACCAAACATTTAAGGAAGAGTTAACACCTATTCTCTTGAAGCTGTTCCAAAAAATAGAAATGGAAGGAAAACTTCCAAACTCTTTCTATGAAGCCAGCATTACCTTGATTCCAAAACCAGACAGAGACCGCACTAACAAAGAGAACTATAGACCAATTTCCTTGATGAACATGGATGCAAGACTCAACAAGATATTAGCCAACGGGATCCAACAACACATTAAAAAAAATTATTCACCACGACCAAGTGGGATTTATACCTGGGATGCAGGGTTTGTTCAATATCCACAAAACAATTAACGTGAGTTATCACATCAATAAAAGAAAGGACAAGAACCATATGATCCTCTCAATAGATGCAGAGAAAGCATTTGACAAAATACAGAACCCTTTCTTGATAAAAAAAAAGCCCTCAAGAAAGTAGGGATAGAAGGATCATACCTCGAGATCATAAAAGCAATATATGAATGACCCAACACTAATATCATCTTCAATGGGGAAAAACCGAGAGCTTTCCCCCTAAGGTCAGGAACAAGACAGAGATGTCCACTCTCACCACTGTTATTCAGCATAGTATTGGAAGTATTAGCCTCTGCAATCAGACAACACAAAGAAATAAAAGGCATCCACATCGACCAGGAGGAGGTCAAACTTTCTCTCTTTGCAAATGACATGATACTCTGTTTGAAAATCCCTAAATTTCCACCAAAAAACTGCTATAACTGATTCATGAATTCAGCAAAGTCACAGGATATAAAATCAATGCACAGTAATCAGTTGCACTCCTATACACCAACAATGAAGTGACAGAAAGACAAATCAAGAAATCGATCCCATTTACAGTTGCACCAAAAACCATAAAATACCTAAGAATAAATCTAACCAAAGAAATGAAAAATCTATACACTGAAAACTATAGAAAGCTTATGAAAGAGATTGAAGAAGACACAAAAAACTTGGAAAAAGACTGCATGCTTCCAGATAGAAAGAACAAATATTGTTAAAATGTCAATACTATCCAAAGCAATCTACATATTCAATGCAATCCCTATCAAAATAACACCAGCATTCTTCACAGAGCTAGAGCAAATAATGCTAAAATTTTCATGGAATCAGAAAGAACCTGATTAGCCAAAGCAATTTTGAAAAAGAAAACCGAAGCAGAAGGCATCACAATCTCGGATTTCAAGCTGTGTTACAAAGCTGTCATCATCAAGACTGTATGGTACTGGCACAAGAACAGACACTCAGATCGATGGAACAGAATAGAGTACCTGGAAATGGATCCAAAAATCTATGGCCAACTAATCTTTGACAGAGCAGGAAAGAATATCCAATGGAATAAAGACAGTCTCTTCAGCAAGTGGTGTTGGGAAGATTGGACAGCGACAAGGAGAAGAATGAACCTGGATCACTTTCTTACACCATACACAAAAATAAACTCAAAATGGATGAAAGACCTAAATATAAGACAGGAAGCCATCAAAATCCTGGAGGAGCAAGCAGGCAAAAACCTCTTTGATTTTGGCCGCAGCAACTTCATACTTAACACGTCTCGGGAGACAAGGGAAACAAAAGCAAAAATGAACTACTAGGACCTCATCAAAATAAAAAGCTTCTGCACAGTGAAGGAAAAAATCAGAAAAACTGAAAGGCAACTGACAGAATTGGAGAAGGTATTTGCAAATGACATGTCAGATAAAGGGTTAGTATCCCAAATCTATAAAGAACTTATCAAACCCAACACGCCAAAAAACAAATAACTCAGTGAAGAAATGGGCCAAAGACTTGAATAGACACTTCTCCAAAGAACACATGCAGATGACCAACTGACACAAGAAAAGATGCTCAACATCACTCATCATCAGGGAAATACAAATCAAAACCACCATGAGATACCGTCTTATACCTGTCAGAATGGCTAACATTAACAACTCAGGCAACAACAGATGTTGGTGAAGATGCAGAGAAAGAGGATCTCTTTTGCATTGCTGGTGGGAATGCAAGCGGTGCAGCCACTCTGGAAAGCAGTATGGAGGTTCCTCAAAAAACTAAAAATAGAACTCCCTTACGACCCAGCAATTGCACTACTAGTCATTTATCCACCAGATACTGGTGTGCTGTTTCAAAGGGACACATGCACCCCCATGTTTATAGCAGCACTATCAACAATAGCCAAAGTATGGTTAGAGCCCAAATGTCCATCGATGGATGGATGGGTAAAGAAGTGGTATATATATATATACAATGGGGTATTCCTCAGCAATCAAAAAGAATGAAATCTTGCCATTTGCAACTATGTGGATGGAACTGGAGGGTATTATGCTAAGTGAAATTAGTCAGTCGGAGAAAGACAAAAATGATATGACTTCACTCATATGACGACTTTAAGAGACAAAACAGATGAGCCTAAGGGAAGGGAAGCAAAATTAATATAAAAACAGGGAGGGGGATAAAACATAAGAGACTCATAAATATGGAGAACAAACTGAGTGTTACTGGAGGGGTTGTGGGAGGGGGGATGGGCTAAATGGGTAAGGGGCACTAAGGACTCTAGTCCTGAAATCATTGTTGCACCATATGTTAACCAATTTGGATGTAAACTTAAAAAAAATTAACATAAAAATTAAAAAAAATTATATGGTGATGATTCACCTGACATATAATTCAAAATAACTGTCATAAATAAGCTCAACAAGTTCAAGAAAATAATGCATGAACAAAAATAATTTTAACATACAGAGAATATATTAAAAAGTATGAAACAGAAGTCAAAGCACTGAAGAACACAATACCTGAAATGAAAAATTCACTAGAAGTGTTCAAAGTCAGACTAGATCAAGCAAAAGAAAGGGTCAGTGAATTCAGATTATAAGTCATTGAAAATAGTTGATTAAGGGAAGCAAAAAGAAAAAACACAGAATAAAAAATGATTAACAAAAGATTAAAGCATTTATGGGACATCATATATATGTGTTATGGGAGTCCCAGCACCCCAGCAGGAAAAGTTAGATAGAAAGAACCAGAAAGTTTGTTCAAAGAAATGATGGGTAAAACTCCCCAAATCTGGGAAAGGAAATGTGGACATTCAGAGTTAGGATGTGGAAAACACACCAATCAAGATGAACCCAAACAAATCCTCAAGACATATTATAATCAAATTGTCAAAAGTCATAAGGATAATAGTAAAAACAGTAAATGTAAAGTGACTCTTCACATAGCACAACTTGTCACAAACAAGGGACTCTCTTGAGACATTCAGTGGATACTCAGCAGAAAGCTTACAAGCAAGAAGAGAGTGGGGATGATACATTTAAGCTTAGAAAGAAATAATTTACCAACCAAGAATACTATATCCAGTAAAACTATCCTTTATAAACAGAGAGATAAAGACTCTCAGACAAACAAAAGTGAAAAAGTTTATCTCCACTATACTGTCTTATAAGAAATGCTACAGGTAACAAAAGGTTGCTAAAAACAACATGAAATCATAAGAATGAAATTTATTGGTAAAGATAAATAAATATAAAATCTATAATACTGTAATATCGAGTAAATCACTTTTAATTATTCAATAGAAGTTAAAAGGAAAAATTATTTAAAAAACTAGAACTAAAAAATAGATGCACAACAAAGCAACAAAGTGATGCATATTGTTTTATCTTTTATTTTATTTTTTTCAATATATGAAATTTATTGTCAAATTGGTTTCCATACAACACCCAGTGTTCATCCCAAAAGGTGCCCTCCTCAATACCCATCACCCTCTCT
>NW_024412434.1:608167-610913 GCF_014898765.1 Herpailurus yagouaroundi
CCTCCCTCCCACCCCCCATCAACCCTCAGTTTGTTCTCAGTTTTTAACAGTCTCTTATGCTTTGGCTGTCTCCCACTCTAACCTCTTTTTTTTTTCCTTCCCCTCCCCCATGGGTTTCTGTTAAGTTTCTCAGGATCCACATAAGCGTAAAAGCATATGGTATCTGTCTTTCTCTGTATGGCTTATTTCACTTAGCATCACACTCTCCAGTTCCATCCACGTTGCTACAAAGGGCCATACTTCGTTCTTTCTCATTGCCATGTAGTACTCCATTGTGTATATAAACCACAATTTCTTTATCCATTCATAAGTTGATGGACATTTAGGCTCTTTCTACAATTTGGCTATTGTTGAAAGTGCTGCTATGAACATTGGGGTACAAGTGCCCCTATGCATCAGTACTCCTGTAAATTACTCCTTGGATAAATTCCTAGCAGTGCTATTGCTGGGTCATAGGGTAGGTCTATTTTTAATTTTCTGAGAAACCTCCACACTGTTTTCCAGAGTGGCTGCACGAGTTTGCATTCCCACCAACAGTGCAAGAGGGTTCCCGTTTCTCCACATCCTCTTCAGCATCTATAGTCTCCTGATTTGTTCATTTTGGCCACTCGGACTGGCGTGAGGTGATATCTGAGTGTGGTGTTGATTTGTATATCCCTGATGAAGAGCGACGTTGAGCATCTTTTTATGTGCCTGTTGGCCATCTGGATGTCTTCTTTAGAGAAGTGTCTATTCATGCTTTCTGACCATTTCTTCACTGGGTTATTTGTTTTTCGGGTGTTGAGTTTGGTGAGCTCTTTATAGATTTTGGATACTAGCCCTTTGTCCGATATGTCATTTGCAAATATCTTTTCCCATTCCATTGGTTGCCTTTTAGTTTTGTTGGTTGTTTCATTTGCTGTTCAGAAGCTTTTTATCTTCATAAGGTCCCAGTAATTCATTTTTGCTTTTAATTCCTTTGCCTTTGGGGATGTGTCGAGTAAGAGATTGCTGTGGCTGAGGTCAGAGAGGTCTTTTCCTGCTTTCTCCTCTAGGGTTTTGATGGTTTCCTGTCTCACATTCAGGTCCTTTATCCATTTTGAGTTTATTTTTGTGAATGGTGTAAGAAAGTGGTCTAGTTTTGGGGCGCCTGGGTGGCGCAGTTGGTTAAGCGTCCGACTTCAGCCAAGTCACGATCTCGCGGTCCGTGAGTTCGAGCCCCGCGTCGGGCTCTGGGCTGATGGCTCAGAGCCTGGAGCCTGTTTCTGATTCTGTGTCTCCCTCTCTCTCTGCTCCTCCCCCATTCATGCTCTGTCTCTGTCTGTCCCAAAAATAAATAAACGTTGAAAAAAAAATTAAAAAAAAAGTGGTCTAGTTTCAACCTTCTGCATGTTGCTGTCCAGTTCTCCCAGCACCATTTGTTAAAGAGACTGTCTTTTTCCATTGGATGTTCTTTCCTGCTTTGTCAAAGATGAGTTGGCCATACGTTTGTGGGTCTAGTTCTGGGGTTTCTATTCTATTCCATTGGTGTATGTGTCTGTTTTTGTGCCAATACCATGCTGTCTTGATGATGACAGCTTTGTAGTAGAGGCTAAAGTCTGGGATTGTGATGCCTCCTGCTTTGGTCTTCTTCTTCAAAATTACTTTGGCTATTCAGGGCCTTTTGTGTTTCCATATGATTTTAGAATTGCTTGTTCAAGCTTCGAGAAGAATGCCGGTGCAATTTTGATTGGGATTCCACTGAACGTGTAGATAGCTTTGGGTAGTATTGACATTTTGACAATATTTATTCTTCCAATCCATGAGCAGGGAATGTCTTTCCATTTCTTTAAATCTTCTTCAATTACCTTCATAAGCTTTCTATAGTTTTCAGCATACAGATCCTTTACATCTTTGGTTAGATTTATTCCTAGGTATTTTATGCTTCTTGGTGCAATTGTGAATGGGATCAGTTTCTTTATTTGTCTTTCTGTTGCTTCATTGTTAGTGTATAAGAATGCAACTGATTTCTGTACATTGATTTTGTATCCTGCAACTTTGCTGAATTCATGTATCAGTTCTAGCAGACTTTTGGTGGAGTCTATCGGATTTTCCATGTATAATATCATGTCATCTGCAAAAAGCGAAAGCTTGACTTCATCTTTACCAATTTTGTTGCCTTTGATTTCCTGTTGTTGTCTGATTGCTGATGCTAGAACTTCCAGCACTATGTTAAACAACAGCGGTGAGAGTGGGCATCCCTGTCGTGTTCCTGATCTCAGGGAAAAAGCTCTCAGTTTTTCCCCGTTGAGGATGATGTTAGCTGTGGGCTTTTCATAAATGGCTTTTATGATCTTTAAGTATGTTCCTTCTATCCCGACTTTCTCAAGGGTTTTTATTAAGAAAGGGTGCTGGATTTTGTCAAAGGCCTTTTCTGCATCGATTGACAGGATCATATGGTTCTTCTCTTTTTTTTTTGTTAATGTGATGTATCACGTTGATTGATTTGCGAATGTTGAACCAGCCCTGCATCCCAGGAATGAATCCCACTTGATCATGGTGAACAATTCTTTTTATATGCCGTTGAATTCGATTTGCTAGTATCTTATTGAGAATTTTGGCATCCATATTCATCAGGGATATTGGCCTGTAGTTCTCTTTTTTTACTGGGTCTCTGTCTGGTTTAGGAATCAAAGTAATACTGGCTTCATAGAATGAGTCTGGAAGTTTTCCTTCCCTTTCTATTTCTTGGAATAGCTTGAGAAGGATAGGTATTATCTCTGCTTTA
>NW_024412434.1:611313-693482 GCF_014898765.1 Herpailurus yagouaroundi
TCTGGGATTGTGATGCCTCCTGCTTTGGTCTTCTTCTTCAAAATTACTTTGGCTATTCGGGGCCTTTTGTGGTTCCATATGAATTTTAGGATTGCTTGTTCTAGTTTCGAGAAGAATGCTGGTGCAATTTTGATTGGGATTGCATTGAATGTGTAGATAGCTTTGGGTAGTATTGACATTTTGACAATATTTATTCTTCCAATCCATGAGCAGGGAATGTCTTTCCATTTCTTTAAATCTTCTTCAATTACCTTCATAAGCTTTCGATAGTTTTCAGCATACAGATCCTTTACATCTTTGGTTAGATTTATTCCTAGGTATTTTATGCTTCTTGGTGCAATTGTGAATGGGATCAGTTTCTTTATTTGTCTTTCTGTTGCTTCATTGTTAGTGTATAAGAATGCAACTGATTTCTGTACATTGATTTTGTATCCTGCAACTTTGCTGAATTCATGTATCAGTTCTAGCAGACTTTTGGTGGAGTCTATCGGATTTTCCATGTATAATATCATGTCATCTGCAAAAAGCGAAAGCTTGACTTCATCTTTGCCAATTTGGATGCCTTTGATTTCCTTTTGTTGTCTGATTGCTGATGCTAGAACTTCCAGCACTATGTTAAACAACAGCGGTGAGAGTGGGCATCCCTGTCGTGTTCCTGATCTCAGGGAAAAAGCTCTCAGTTTTTCCCCGTTGAGGATGATGTTAGCTGTGGGCTTTTCATAAATGGCTTTTATGATCTTTAAGTATGTTCCTTCTATCCCGACTTTCTCAAGGGTTTTTATTAAGAAAGGGTGCTGGATTTTGTCAAAGGCCTTTTCTGCATCGATTGACAGGATCATATGGTTTTTCTCTTTTTTTTTGTTAATGTGATGTATCACGTTGATTGATTTGCGAATGTTGAACCAGCCCTGCATCCCAGGAATGAATCCCACTTGATCATGGTGAATAATTCTTTTTATATGCCGTTGAATTCGATTTGCTAGTATCTTATTGAGAATTTTTGCATCCATATTCATCAGGGATATTGGCCTGTAGTTCTCTTTTTTTACTGGGTCTCTGTCTGGTTTAGGAATCAAAGTAATACTGGCTTCATAGAATGAGTCTGGAAGTTTTCCTTCCCTTTCTATTTCTTGGAATAGCTTGAGAAGGATAGGTATTATCTCTGCTTTAAACATCTGGTAGAACTCCCCTGGGAAGCCATCTGGTCCTGGACTCTTATTTGTTGGGAGATTTTTGATAACCGATTCAATTTCTTCGCTGGTGATGGGTCTGTTCAAGCTTTCTATTTCCTCCTGATTGAGTTTTGGAAGAGTGTGGGTGTTCAGGAATTTGTCCATTTCTTCCAGGTTGTCCAATTTGTTGCCATATAATTTTTCATAGTATTCCCTGATAATTGTTTGTATCTCTGAGGGATTGGTTGTAATAATTCCATTTTCATTCATGATTTTATCTATTTGGGTCATCTCCCGTTTCTTTTTGAGAAGCCTGGCTAGAGGTTTGTCAATTTTGTTTATTTTTTCAAAAAACCAACTCTTGGTTTCGTTGATCTGCTCTACAGTTTTTTTAGATTCTATATTGTTTATTTCTGCTCTGATCTTTATTATTTCTCTTCTTCTGCTGGGTTTAGGCTGCCTTTGCTGTTCTGCTTCTATTTCCTTTAGGTGTGCTGTTAGATTTTGTATTTGGGATTTTTCTTGTTTCTTGAGATAGGCCTGGATTGCAATGTATTTTCCTCTCAGGACTGCCTTCGCTGCATCCCAAAGCGTTTGGATTGTTGTATTTTCATTTTCGTTTGTTTCCATATATTTTTTAATTTCTTCTCGAATTGCCTGGTTGACCCACTCATTCGTTAGTAGGGTGTTCTTTAACCTCCATGCTTTTGGAGGTTTTCCAGACTTTTTTCTGTGGTTGATTTCAAGCTTCATAGCATTGTGGTCTGAAAGTATGCATGGTATGATTTCAATTCTTGTAAACTTATGAAGGGCTGTTTTGTGACCCAGTATATGATCTATCTTGGAGAATGTTCCATGTGCACTCGAGAAGAAAGTATATTCTGTTGCTTTGGGATGCAGAGTTCTAAATATATCTGTCAAGTCCATCTGTTCCAATGTCTCATTCAGGGCCCTTGTTTCTTTATTGACCGTGTGTCTAGATGATCTATCCATTTCTGTAAGTGGGGTGTTAAAGTCCCCTGCAATTACCACATTCTTCTCAATAAGGTTGCTTGTGTTTATGAGTAATTGTTTTATATATTTGGGCGCTCCGGTATTCGGCGCATAGACATTTATAATTGTTAGCTCTTCCTGATGGATAGACCCTGTCACTATTATATAATGTCCTTCTTCATCTCTTGTTACAGCCTTTAATTTAAAGTCTAGTTTGTCTGATATAAGTATGGCTACTCCAGCTTTCTTTTGGCTTCCAGTAGCATGATAAATAGTTCTCCATCCCCTCACTCTCAATCTAAAGGTGTCCTCTGGTCTAAAATGAGTCTCTTGTAGACAGCAAATAGATGGGTCTTGTTTTTTTATCCATTCTGATACCCTATGTCTTTTGGTTGGCGCATTTAATCCATTTACATTCAGTGTTATTATAGAAAGATATGGGTTTAGAGTCATTGTGATGTCTGTATGTTTTATGCTTGTAGTGATGTCTCTGGTACTTTGTCTCACAGGGTCCCCCTTAGGATCTCTTGGATGGCTGGTTTAGTGGTGACAAATTCCTTCAGTTTTTGTTTGGGAAGACCTCTATCTCTCCTTCTATTCTAAATGACAGACTTGCTGGATAAAGGATTCTCGGCTGCATATTTTTTCTGTTCAACACATTGAAGATCTCCTGCCAATCCTTTTTGTCCTGTCAAGTTTTAAAAGAGAGATCAGTCACGAGTCTTATAGGTCTCTGTTTATATGTTAGGGCATGTTTATCCTTTGCTGCTTTCAGAATTTTCTCTTTATCCTTGTATTTTGCCAGTTTCATTATGATATGTCATGCAGAAGATTGATTCAAGTTACGTCTGAAGGGAGTTTTCTGTGCCTCTTGGATTTCAATGCCTTTTTCCTTCCCCACTTCAGGGAAGTTCTCAGCTATTATTTCTTCAAGTACCCCTTCAGCACCTTTCCCTCTCTCTTCTTCCTCTGGGATACTGATTATATGTATATTATTTCTCTTTAGGGTATCACTTAGTTCTCTAATTTTCCCCTCATACTCCTGGATTTTTTTATCTCTCTTTTTCTCAGCTTCCTCTTTTTCCATAATTTTATCTTCTAATTCACCTATTCTCTCCTCTGCCTCTTCAATCCGAGCCATGGTCATTTCCATTTTATTTTGCATGTCGTTTAAAATGTTTTTCAGCTCCTCGTGACTGTTCCTTTGTCCCTTGATGTCTGTAGCAAGAGATTCCCTGTGTCTTCTATACCCTTTTCAAACCCAGCGATTAATTTTAGGACTATTATCCTAAATTCACTTTCTGTTGTATTATTTAAATCCTTTTTGATCAGTTCATTAGCTGTTGTTATTTCCTGGAGATTCTTCTGAGGGGAATTCTTCCGCTTGGTCATTTTGGATAGTCCCTGGCATGGTGAGGACCTGCAGGGCACTTCCCCTGTGCTGTGGTGTATAACTGGAGTTGGTGGGCGGGGCAGCAGTCAGACCTGATATCTGCCCCCAGCCCACTGCTAGGGCCACAGTCAGACTGGTGGGTGCCTTCTCTTCCCCTCTGCTAGGGGCAGGATTCACTGTGGGGTTTTGAGGCCCATCTGGGCTACTTGCACACTGCCAGGCTTGTGGTGCTGGGGATCTGGCATATTAGCTGGGGTGGGTAGGCTAGGTGCACGGGGGCAGGAGGGGCAGGCTTAGCTTGCTTCTCCTTAGGTGATCCACTTCAGGAGGGGCCCTGTGGCACTTGGAGGGAGTCAGACTCGCCGGAGGGATGGATCTACAGAAGCACAGTGTTGGGTTTTTGAGCAGAGCAAGCAAGTTCCCTGGCAGGAACTGGTTCCCTTTGGGATTTTGGCTGGGGGATGGGCAAGGGAGATGGCGCTGGCTAGCACATTTGTTCCCCGCCAAACTGAGCTCTGTTGTCTGGGGGCTCAGCAACTCTCCCTCCCTTTGTCCTCCAGCCTTCCCGCTTTCTGAGCAGAGGTGTTAACTTGTGACCTCCCAGATGATAGGTCGTGCTTGCTGTTGGAACATTCCATCTGGCCCCTCTGCTTTTGCAAGCCGGACTCCGGGGCTCTGCTTGGCTGGCAGGCTGCCCCTCCACCCCGGCTCCCTCCTGCCAGTCCGTGCAGCAGGAACCGCCTCTCCACCCTTCCTACCCTCTTCCGTGGGCCTCTCGTCTGCACTTGGCTCCAGAGACTCCATTCTGTTAGTCTTCTGGTGGTTTTCTGGGTTATTTAGGCAGGTGTAGGTGGAATCTAAGTGATCAGTAGGACACGGGGTGAGCCCAGTGTCCTCCTATGTCACCATCTTCTGCCCTCTTATAGGGGACTTAATACTCCACATCATCTAGACAGAAAATCAATTAGGAAACAATGGCTCTGAATGATACATGGGATCAGATGGACTTAACAAATATATTCAGAACTTTTAATCCCAAAGCAGCAGAATACACATTCTTCTCAAGTGCAGATAGAACATTCTCCAAAATAGATTACATACTAGGTCACAAATAGCCCTCAGCAAATATAAAAGTATTGAGATCATACCATGCATATTTTGAGATCACAAGGTGATTAAATTTGAAATCAACTGCAAGAAAAAAAAATTGGAAAGCCTACAAATACATGGAGGTTAATGAACATCCTACTAAAATAATGGATCTACCAAGAAATGAAAGAAGAAATTAAAAAACTATATGGAAGCAAATGAAAATGAAAACATAACCATCCAAACCCTTTGGGATGCAGCAAAGGTAGTACTAAGAGGAAAGTATATTGCAATTCAGACCTATCTCAAGAAGCAAGAAAAGTCCCAAATAAAGAACATAACTTCACACCAAAACAACTAGAAAGGAAGAAGCAAAGAAAGCCCAAAGCCAGCAGAATAAAAGACATAATAAAGATTAGAGTGGAAATAAACAATATTGAATCCAAAACAAGAGTAGAACAGGTTAATGAATCTAACAGCTGTTTTTTTCAAAGAATAAACAAAATTGATAAACCCCTAGCCAGACTTTTCAAAAAGAAACAGAACCCAAATCGATAAAATCATGAATGAAAGAGGAGAGATCACAACCAATACCATAGAAATATAAGCAATTATTAAAGAATACTATGAAAATTATATGCCAACAAACTGGACAGTCTGACGAAATGGGCAAATTCCTACACATTCACACACTACCAAAACTTAATGGGAAGAAATAGAAAATTTGAACAGACCCATAACCAGTGAAGAAATTGAATCAGTTATCAAAAGTCTCCCAACAAATAAGACTTCTGAGCCAGATGACTTCCCAGGGGAATTCTAGTAGATATTTAAAACAGTTAATACCTATTCTTCTCAAGCTGTTGCAAAAACTATAAATGGAAGGAAAGCTTCCAGACTCATTTTATGAATCCAAATTACTTTGATTCCAAAACCAGACAAAAACCCCACTAAAAAGAAGAAATACAGGCCAAAATCCCTGATGAACATGAACGGAAAAATTCTCAAAAAGACACTAGCAAATTGAATCCAACAGTATATTAGAAGAATTATTCACCATGATCAAGTGGGATTCATTCCTTGGCTACAGGGCTGGTTCCGTATTCACAAATAAATCAATGTGATACATCACATTAATAGAAGGATCAGAAGCATATGATCTTGTCAATAGATACAGAAGAAGCATTTGACAAAACAGCATCCTTTCTTAATAAAAACCCTCAAGAAAGTCGGGATAGAAGGAACATAGCTTACTGTCATAAAAGCCATATGCAAAATATCCACAGCTAATATCATGCTCAATGGGGAAAAAGTGATAACTTTCCCCCTGAGATCAGGAACATGAGGGATGGCCACTCTCACCACTGTTGTTTAACACAGTGTTGGAAGTCCTAGCCTTAGCAATCAGACAACAAAATGAAATAAAATGCATCCAAATTGGCAAAGAAGAAGTCAAACTTTCACTCTTCACAGATGACATAATACTCCACATGGAAAACCTGAAAAAACCCACCAAAAAACTGCTAGAGTTGATACATAAATTCAGCAAATTTGCAGGATATGAAATCAATGTACATAAATTGGTTGTATTTCTATACAACAGAAACAGAAATCAAGGAATCAATCCCATTTACAATTGCACAAAGAACCAAATACCTAGACATTAACCTAACCAAGGAGGTAAAAGATCTGTAAACTATAGAAAGCTTATGAAAGAAATTGGAGGAGACACAAAGAAATGGAAAAAAAAATTCCATGCTTGTGGATCAGAAGAACAAATATTGTCAAAATGTTGATATCACCCAAAGCAATCTACATATTCAATGCAATCCCAAACAAAATAGCACCAGAATTCTTCACAGAGCTAGAAGAAACAACCCTAAAATTTGTATGGAACCAGAAAAGACCCCAAATAGCCAAAATGATGTTGAAAAAGAAAACCAAAGATGGAGTCATCACAATCCTGGACTTTAGACTGTATTACAAAATGTAATCATCAAAACAGTATGGTGTTGGCACAAAAACAGGCACATAAACCAATGGAATAGAAGACAACCCAGACGTGGACCAACAAATATATGGCCAACTAATCTTTGACAAAGCAGGAAAGAGTATCCAATGGAAAAAAGACAGTCTCTTTAGCAAATGATGCTGGGAGAACTAGACAGCAACATGCAGAAGAATGGAACTGGATCACTTTTTTACACCATACACAAAAATAAACTGAAAATGGATGAAAGACCTAAATGTGAGACAGGAAATAATCAAAATCCTACAGGAGAAAACAGGCAGCAACCTCTTTGAACTTGTCTCAGCAATTTCTTTTACTTGACATGTCTTTGGAGGCAAGGGAAATAAAAGCAAAAATGAACAATTGAGACCTCAAGATAAAAATCTGCGCAGTAAAGGAAACAACAAAACTAAAAGGCAAAGGACAGAATGGGAGAAGATCTTTGCAAATGACATATCAGAAAAGGATTAGTATCAAAAATCTATAAAGAACTTATCAAACTCAACACTCCCTTAAATAACCCAGTGAAGAAATTAGGAGAAGCCATGAATAGACACTTTTCCAAAGAAGACATCCATATATCCAGACACATGAAAAGATGCTCAACATCATTCATCATTAGGAAAATACAAATCAAAATCACTTTGAGATACCACCTCATACTGGGCAGAGTGGCTAAAATTAAAAATTCAGGAAAAACAGATGTTGGCATGGATGTGGAAAAGGGGAACCCTCTTGATCTGTTAGTGAGAATACAAACTGATGAAGCTACTCTAGAAAATAGTATGAATGTTCCTCAAAAATTAAAAAAGAATTACTCTTCAACCCAGTAATTTCATTACTAGCAATTTATCCAAAGGATACAGGAGTGCTGATTTGAAGAGCACATGTACACCAATGTTTATAGCAGTGCTATCAGCAATAGCCAATTATGGAAAGAGCCCAAATGCCCATCGACTGATGAATGGATAAAGAAGATATGGAATTCCATATATATATATATATATATATAATATATATATATACGTATATACATATATGGATTTCCATATGGATGTATGGAAATCATATCTATATCATATATATATGATATATATATACGTATATGTATATACGTATATATATATCATATTATATATATGGAATTCCATATCTTCTTTATCCATGATATATATATATCATATATATATATACGTATATGTATATACGTATATATATATCATATATATATATATACCATATCTTCTTTATCCATTCATCCATTCATATATATATATGCAATTCATATCCATTCATATATATATGGAATATTTGGTGATGGAAAAGAATGAAATGTTGCCATTTGCAACAACATGGATGGAACTGGAGGGTACTATGCTAAGCAAAATAAGTCAGTCATAGAAAGACAGATATCATATGATTTTACTCATATGTGGAATTTTTGAAACTTAACAGATAACCATAGGGGAAGGGAAGAAAAAATAAGATAAAAACAGAGAGGGAAGCAAACCATAAGAGACTCTTAAATATAGAGAACAAACTGAGGGTTGATAAGGGTGGGGGTTTGGGGGATGGGGAATATGGGTGATGGGCATTGAGGAGGGCACTTGTTGGGATGAGCACTGCGTATTGTATGTAAGTGATGAATCATGGGAATATACTCCTGAAGCTGAAACTACACTATATGTGAGTTAACTTGACAATAAAAACAAACAAAAAAAAACCAAAAAACAAAGTTTCCTGGTACAATTTGTGAAAGCAGAATTTTATTTATCTTAGGATTTTATTTTTGAGTTGAAATTGCTTTTTTTTAATGTTTACTTTTAAAGAGAGAGAGAGAGAGAGAGGATGAGTAGGGGAGGGGCAGAAATTGAAGTAGAGAGAGAATCCCAAACAAGCTCCATGCTCAGTATGGAGCCTGATTCAAGGCTAGAGATCATTACATGAGCCCAAATCAAGAATTGGGTGCTCAACCCACTGAGCCACCCAGACATCCCTGAAATTATTTCTTATTTTATATATTTTTAGTTAAGTGATCATTTATTAAAAGTCAAATATATATTTTGGGGGGCATGTGGGTGGCTCAGTCCATTGGACATCCAACTTCTGCTCAGGTCATTATCTCATGGTTCATGAGTTTGAGCCCTGCACTGGGCTCTGTACTGACAGTGTGGACCCCCACTTGGGATTCTCTCTCTCTCACTCTCTCTCTGGCTGCCCCTTCCCTACTTTCTTTCTCTCTCTCTCTCTCTCTCTCTCTCTCTGTAAATAAACTTTAAAAAAATGTCAAAAATACATTTTTTTAATTAGGTGATGCAAAGTAGCAAATCTTTAAAATGAAGTGAAGATATCATTGGCAAAGGTGCACGGCAGAAAATGACAACATATTTTGAAACATAATGAAAGGAAAAGCCCATCTGTATGTTGGCATGTAAGTGCTCCTTAAAGAGATTTGAACTTTTATAAATGCTCTGCTTCTCTCCACAAAAGTTCTGTGAGCCACAATACTAAGAAAAGCAACTGGGCCCGTCCACCTTCCCCACCATGAACTTTGGGAATTTATCAAGTAGAAAGATGGAGCAAGTCCATTTCATTTTTTTGTCCCAGACTATTATGTATGCATTTTCATCTTTGCTTCACATTTTTAAAAGAAATTTTCAAAACTTGAATTTCAGGAATATAAAATATAAAACGGATTGTCAACTATATCATTTATATGTTGAAGTATTTAAGCAAAAGTCATTCACTGCTGTTAGTCTGGTTTTCATTTTTGGAAAACTTTGTCTCAGAAAATGTACCTTCTCTTTGAATTCTCTACATTGCAGTATTCTAATTTTCTATGAATCGTCCAGACTATTTTTTTCCAATGTCTCAGAATTCTGTTTCTTGATTAGATTTATTCTGTGATTTGTAGATATCACAGAGTTTAATCATTATTTAATTCTGCTTAGACTTCTTATACCAGAAAGATCCTAATTTTTCACATCTGAAGTATACAATGTAGTTGTGTGACAAATGTGTCTTTATTATTATAAAATTTGTGGTAGGAAACTCTGTTAAGATAGGAGATACTATAGATACATAGGTATATACATACATATATATTTATATATGTGTACTTACTGTAAAACCAAATATAATTTATTAATTTGTATGAAGTTGAAAATGAAAATCTGTCATCTTCATTTTTATCTACCCTTCACTGATATCCATTCTTAATCCCTAGCTTTTCACAAGCAAGTGTTCATTATTGTTGACAGGCTTAAATTTATAATTTAAGACCATTTCTAGACATTATACTATACAAAATACATGCAAACGCTATATACTTATCCATGAATTGATTAATCCATTTTAATATCTATAAGAATAACTTGTACTAACTTTTGCAAGACACACACACTGAGAAATGACTTAGCACCATATGTTTATTTCTCAATTATGTTACAATTTGATGTGATTTAGCTGGAGTTCTTCCTTTTTTTCTTTCTTTCTTTTTTTAGTTTGTCCATCTGGAACACATAGTCTCATTGCACTAGAGCATAAGAAATACCTAACAGGCATTCCAGTTTTTACCTATCTCTGCTCAGGGGTGACATACATCAATCACTTAACAATGCATTGGCCAGACAGAGCCATATCACTGAAAACTTACTATAAAGGAGGCTGAAACATGAACTCAATATGCTGGATATTTGAAGAGCACTCAATGTTGTCTTTCACATTTACTTAACATATTCAAGATATCTCCCCACGTTAGTATACATGGTTATACCAAGAAAGATTTTGATTCGAATGAAATTCTTATAAACAGGTTTCATGCATCTTTTTTTTCCCTTTAAGACCATAAGAGTATTTTTTAGTGACATAAAATGAAATAACTGAACAAAACTCCAGATTATTTCTTGTCTATAAACATAAAAGGTGGAGATAGTAGGGATTCAGGACAAAACTGAGTCTCTTTCTCATCACTGTGTTTGAGGAAATTAGTAGTCCTGAAGCTAAAGCCCTCAATAGTATTTTGACTTTAGAAAGATAAGATAAATAGTGGCTGAATAATATACATGGTTCTGAAGTTACCCAATTCTACTCTGTATTATATGTGGTCAATAGTAAAATATCATAAGAACAAAGGGGCTTGCGCACCTCTGATTTCATAAAAGTTGTTTCATCTATACCCATACAATTCACGACTACCTTTTTGACTGTTTTGACTTTTTCTTAAATAACCCTCATTTAAATTTTAAGTCCTCATTTAAATTTGTGAATTGTTAGTTGTTTTTCTCTTACATTTACTGTTACAATGTTATTAACTGGTGAATCTTGTGTCTATAGTTGAAAAAACTACAAAATGTCATGAAATATTGTCAATATTATACTCAAAAAGCTAAATTACAAATTATGAACACTATATATGCCAAAGTATGACAGTATTCTTTTTGAAATTTCCTTATTGCATATTGTTTATCTCTGATTTTTTTAACTGAAGTATAGTTGACATGTAACATGTTAGTTTCAGAATTACAATATAATGATTGGACAATTGCATACATTATGAAATACTCACCATGATAGGTGTTGTAACCATCTGCCATTACTGAAAAATTATGTACCATATTTCCTATGTTGTACTTTCCATCCCTGTGACATATTTATTTTATAACTGGAACTTTGTGCCTCTTAATTTCCTTCACCTATTTCACCCATCCCCTCACTCTTTCCCCCTCTGGTAACCTCCAATTTCTTCTCTGTATTTATGAATCTGTTTCCATTTTGTTATTATTCTTGTTGGTTTGTTATTCATTTGTTGTTTTTTTCTTTTTTAGATTACACATATAAGTGATATCATACGGTATTTGTCTTTCTCTGTCTGACTTATCTCATTTAGCATAATACCTGTTAGGTTCATGTATGTTTTTGTGAATAGCAAGATTTCATTCTTTCTTTAAGGCTGAGTAACATTCAATTGTGTATATGGCACAAGTTCTTTATCCATTCATCTATCGATGGATGATTAGGTACATATATATTTTCAAATTAGTGTTTTGTTTCAAATTTAGTGTTTTGGATAAGTACTCAGAAGTAGAATTACTGGGTCATGTGGTGTTGCTATCTATAATTTTTTGAAAACCTCCCATAATGTTTTCCATAGTAGTTGCACATGTTTACATTCCCATCAGCAGTGCCTGAGGGTTTCCTTTTCTCCACATTGTTGCTAACACTTATTATTTCTTATCTTCTTGATACTAGCGATTTTAACTGGTGTGAGGTGATATCTCATTGTGGTTTTGATTAGCATTTCTGTCATGATTAGTGATGAAGAACATCTTTTCACATGTCTGTTGGCCATCTGTAGGTAGTCTTTGGAAAAATGTCTATTCAGTCCCTCTACCTATTTTTAATTGGATTATTTATTTTTCTATGTTGAGTTGTATGAGTTCTTTTTTTTTTTAATTTTTTTTTTCAACGTTTATTTATTTTTGGGACAGAGAAAGACAGAGCATGAACGGGGGAGGGGCAGAGAGAGAGGGAGACACAGAATCAGAAACAGGCTCCAGGCTCTGAGCCATCAGCCCAGAGCCCAACGCGGGGCTCGAACTCATGGACTGCGAGATCGCGACCTGGCTGAAGTCGGACGCTTAACCGACTGCGCCACCCAGGCGCCCCGAGTTGTATGAGTTCTAAAACAATATTGTTAAGGCTGATGCCTAAGAGTATATCACCTATTTTCTTTCAGGATTTTCATGGTTTCAGGTCCTACATTTAGATCTTTAACCCATTTTGAGTTTATGTTTGTATACAGTGTAAGAAAGTAGTCCAAGTTTATTCTTTTGCATGTAGGTGTCCAGTTTTCCCAACACCATTTATTGAAGAGACTATATTTTCTCCCATAGTATATTCTTGCCTTCTTTATCATAGATTAATTGATCAATTCAATGTGGGTTTATTCCTGGGCTCTCCATTCTGTTCCATTAATCTATGTGTAAATGTTTTGTGCCAGTACCGTATTGTTTCAATAAATATAGATGTGCAGTATATCTTTAAATCTGGAATTATGGTACCTCCAGGTTTAATTCTTCTTTTTAAAAATTGTTTTCACTATTCAAGGTCTTCAGTGATTGCATGAAATTTTCAGATTATTCCATTTCTATAATAATTCTATTTTTTTAAATAGAGATTGCATTGAATCTTAGACTGTTTCAGGTAGTATGGACATTTTAACTATATTAATTATTGCAATCCATGAGCATATTATGTTTTTCCACTTACTTTTGTCACCTTCAATTTCTTTCATAGTGTCTTATAGTTTTCAGAGTTTAGGACTTTCACCACATTGCTTAAATTTACTCCTATGTACTATTTAGTCATGCTAATGCAGTTGCATATGAGACTGTTTCCTTTTTAAAATTTATTTCTGATACAGTTAACATACAGTGTTATATTGGTTTCAGGTGTACAAATAGTGATTTAATAATTTCATACATCACCTAGTGCTCATCATGAAAAGTATACTTCTTAATCCCCATCACCTATTTCACCCATCCTCCCCATCCCCCACCTCCCCTCTGGTAATCATCAATTTGTTCTCTATAGTCAAGACTCTGTTTCTTGGTTTGTCTCTCCCTGTTTTTGCTTTGCACATGTGTTGTTTCTTAAATTGTACATATGAGTGGAATCATATAGAATTTGTCTTTCTCTGACTTATTTTGCTTGTCATTATGTTCTTTATCACCATCCATGTCATTGCAAATGGCAAGATTTAATTCTTTCCATGGCTGGATAATATTCCATTATTTATCTGTCATCTATCTATCTATCTATCTATCATCATCTATTTATCTATACCACTTCTTTATACATTTATTTATTGATGGAAACTTGGGCTGCTTCCATATCTTGGTTATTGTAAATAATGCTGCTATAAACATAGGGGTGCATTGTATCCCTTTGTATCAGAGTTTTTGTGATTTTGTGTGTGTGTGTATGCATGTGTGTGTGTGTGTGTGTGTGTGTGTGTGTGTGTGTAAATACAAAGTAGTGTCACTGTTGGATTGTAGGGTATTTATTTTTACTGTTTTCTGCAGTGGGTGCACCAGTTTGCATTTTTACCAACAGTGTATTTTGACCAATATTTGTTGTTTCTGGTGTTGTTTGTCAGGGTTTTTTATTTTTATTTTATTTTTAAGTAATCTCTACACCCAACATGGGGCTCAGACTTATAACCCCAAGATCAAGAGTCACTTGCTCTACTGACTGACCCAGCCAGCTTTCCCCATTTATGGACTTTTTGACTTTTGACAGCCTGACAGGTGTGAAGTCTCATTGTATCTCATTATAGTTTTGCTTTGCATTTTCCTGATGTAAGTGAGGTTGAGAATCTTTTCATGTGTCTGTTGACTATCTGTATGTCCTCTTTGGAGAAATGTCTGTTCATGTCTTCTGCCCATTTTTAATTAGATTACTTATCTTTTGGGTGTTAAGTTGTATCAGTTCTTTATATATTTCGGGCACTAACCTTTATCAGATATGTTACCTCATTCTGTAGGTTCCCTTTTAATTTTATTTCCTTTGTGGTGCAGAAATTTTAATTTTGATGTATTTCCAATAGATTATTTTTGCTTTCACCTCCCGTGCCTCAGAAGACATATGTAGAAAAAAGTGGCTATGACCGATGTCACAAACATTACTGCCTGTGCTCTCTTTTAGGATTCTTACAGTTTTAGATCTCACATTTAGATCTTTAATCCATTTTGAACTCACATTCATTTATGATGAAAAAAACTGGTCCTGTTTCATTCTTTTGCGTGTAACTGACCAATTTACCCAACGCCATTTGTTGAAGAAACTGTCCTTTACCCATTGCATATTCTTTCTTGGTTTGTTGAAGATTAATTAAACATATAATTGTGGGTTTATTTCTGCGGTTTTATTCTGTTGCAAATGGAATTGTTTTCTTAATTTCTCTTTCTGTGTTTTCATTAGTGATGTATAGATACACAACAAATTACTTTATATTGATTTTGCATACTGAAACTTTACTGAAGTCATTTATTAGTGCTAATAGCTTTTCTGGTGGAGTCTAGGTTTTTCTATATCATACCATCTCTGAAAAGTTAACTTTTTTTCTCCCTTACCAATTTTGATGGCTTTTATTTCTTTTTTTCCTCTCTCTCTCTCCTTCTCTCTCTTTCTCTCTCTCATTCTCTCTCTGTCTGATCGTTGTTTCCAGGATTTCCATTCCTTTATTGAATAAAGGTGGTGAGAGTGGACATCCTTATCTTGTTCCTGACTTTAAAGGAAAAGCTTTCAGATTTTCACCAGTGACAATAAAGTAGCTGTGAGTTTGTCATATATGGCCTTTATTATGCTGAGATATGTTTCTTTTGTATTCATTTTGTTGTGATTTGTTATCATGAATGGTTGTTAAATTTTGTAAAATGTTTTTCTGCATCTATCGAGAAGATTATATTGTTTTATTTTTCATTTTGTTAATGTAGTGTATCATGTTGATCTACTAGTGGATGTTATATTATTTGTGCATCCCTGGAATAAATCCCATTTAATCAGGGTATATGATCTTTTAATGTATTATTGAATCCAGTTTGCCAATATTTTGTTGAGGATTTTTCAATCTATTTTTGTCAGGGATATTGGTCTCTAATTTTTTGTGTGTTGTCTTTGTCTGGTTTTGGTATAAGGGTAATGTCTTTATAGAATAAATGTGGAAGCATTCCTTCTATTTTTTTTGAATATTTTTGAAAGAATAACTGTACAAAGCCGCTGTTTTCTTATTTATTTTCTGTGTAGGTGATCTATCCATTGATGTAAGTGGGAATTAAAGTCTCCTACCATTAATATATTACTATGAATTTCCCCTTTCTGTCTACTTCATGTATTTAGGTGCTTCTATGTTGGGTGCATAAGTATTAATAATTATTATACCCTTTGGATTAATCTTTTTAGCATTATGTACTGCCCTTGTCTCTTACTACAGTCTGTTTTAAAGTATATTATGTCAGATATAAATATTGCTACCCCAGGTGTTTTATTTATTTATTTATTAGCCACCATTTGCATGGAAAATCTTCTTCCATCTTTGCACTTTTAGTCTGTATGTCTCTAGGTCTAAAGTGAATCTTTTTTAAGCAAAATATAGATGGGTTTTGTTTTTTTATCCATTCAGTCATCCTACATTCTTTTGATTGGAGCATTTAATGTTCTTACATTTAAAGTAATTATTAATTTTGGGCATCAGGATGACTCAGTTTTTTGAGCATCCACTCAATTTCAGCTCAGGTCATGATCTCAGGGTCATGGGATCAAGCCCCACTTTGGGCTCCATTTTCAACAAGGAGCCTGCTTAAGATTGTCTTTCTCTTCCTCTGCCCATCTCCCCTGCTCATGTTCTCTCTCTCTAAAATATAAATAAATAAATACATACACACGTACATACATACATATCTAAATAAATAAATAAATAAATAAATAAATAGGTATGTACTTATTGCCATTTTGTTAATTGCCTTCTTGTTGTTTCTATAGTTCTTCTCTTTTCCTTTCTCCTTCTCTTGCTCTCTTCCCTTATGACTTCTTGACTTTCTTTAGTGTTATGCTTGGATTTATTTCTCTTTACATTTGTGTATTAATTATAGGTGTTTGGTTTGTGGTTCCCATGAGGTTCATATATAACATTTGTGTTATGTAGCAATCTGTATTGTTGAGGGTCACCTAAGTTTAAGTACACTCTAAAAGCTCTGCATTTTATTACCACCTCCACATTTTATGTATATAATGTCATATTTTACATTTAAAACCTTTTGTGTATTTCTTGACTTTTTAGATATAATTGATTTTACTACTTTCATGTGTTCACCTTTATACCAGCTTTATATGTAATTGATCTACTCCTTTTATTCTGTGTTTGCTTGTACCTGTGGAATTTTTCAGTTCCATAATTTTCTTACTTCTCATTATGCCCCTTTTTTCACTTAAAGAAGTCTCTTTTTTTTTATATGAAATTTCTTGTCAAATTGGTTTCCATACAATACCCAGTGCTCATCCCAAAAGGTGCCCTCCTCAATACCCATCACCGCCCCACCCCTCCCTCCCACCCCCCCATCAACCCTCAGTTTGTTCTCAGTTTTTAAGAGTCTCTTAAAAAAACCCCTCCTCCATGGGTTTCTGTTAAGTTTCTCAGGATCCACATAAGAGTGAAAACATATGGTATCTGTCTTTCTCTGTATGGCTTATTTCACTTAGCATCACACTCTCCAGTTCCATCCACATTGCTACAAAGAGCCATATTTCGTTCTTTCTCATTGCCATGTAGTACTCCATTGTGTATATAAATGTATGATGTCTGTATGTTTTATGTCTGTATGTTTTATGTCTGTCTGTTTATGTTTTATGTCTGGGCTACTTGCACACTGCCAGGCTTGTGGTGATGGGGATCTGGCGTATTAGTGGGGTGGGTAGGCAAGGAGCATGGGGGGGCGGGCAGGAGGGGCAGGCTTAGCCCGCTTCTCCTTAGGTGATCCACTTCAGGAGGGGCCCTGTGGCAGCTGGAGGGAGTCAGACCTGCTGCTGGAGAGGTGGCTCCGCAGAAGCACAGCGTTGGGTATTTGCGCGGAGCCAGCAAGTTCCCTGGCAGGAACTGGTTCCCTTTGGGATTTTGGCTGGGGGATGGGTGAGGGAGATGGTGCTGGCTAGCACCTTTGTTCCCCGCCAAACTGAGCTTTGGTGTCCCAGGGCTCAGCAACTCTCCCTCCCTTTGTCCTCCAGCCTTCCCGCTTTCCGAGCAGAGTTGTTAACTTATGACCTCCCAGATGCTAAGTCCTGCTTGCTGTCGGAACACACTCCATCTGGCCCCTCTGCTTTTGCAAGCCAGACTCGGGGGCTCTGCTTGGCTGCTGGCTGCCCCTCCACCCCAGCTCCCTCCCGCCAGTCCGTGCAGCGTGCACTGCCTCTCCGCCCTTCCTACCCTCTTCCGTGGGCCTCTTGTCTGCGCTGGGCTCCGGATACTCCGTTCTGCCACTCTTCTGGTGGTTTTCTGGGTTAGTTAGGCAGGTGTAGGTGGAATCTAAGTGATCAGCAGGACACACGGTGAGCCCAGCGTCCTCCTACGCCATCATCTTCCCCCCAGAACCAAGAAGTCTCTTTAACATTTCTTGGAAGGCTGGTTTGTGGTGATGAACACCTATAACTTTTGTTTGTCTAGAGAACTGTTTATCTCTCCTTTAATTCTGAATAATAACTTTGTTAAGTAAAGTAATACTGGTTGTAGTTTTCTTCATCTCAGCACTTTGAGTATTCTATGACATTCCTTTCTGACCTGCAAAGTTTCCACCGGAAAAAAAATCAGCTGATAGCCTTATGTGTAATCTGTTACCTATAACTGTTTGCTTTTCTCCTGTGGCTTTTAAGATTCTCCATTTTTAATTTTTGACATTTTAATTATTATGTGTCTTGATATGGAGCTCCTTGGAATCATCATGTTTGGGGCTCTATAAGCTTCCTGGATCTGGATGTCTATTTTGTTCTCCAGGTTGGGGAAATTTTCTGTTATTTTTTCTTCAAATACATTTTCTGCCACTTCCTCTTACTCTTCTCCTTCTGGGACCCCTATAATGCAAATGTTAGTACATTGATGTTGTCTCTGAGGTCCCTTAATCTATCTTAAATTTTATTTACTTTTATTTTTGCTGTGCTTGGTTGCTGTTCACTATTATCTTCTAGGTTGCTTATCTTTTCTTCTGAATTATCGACTCTAATGTTGACTCCTTCTAGTGTATTTTTTAGCTCAGTTATATTTTTTTAGCTCAGATTGATTCTTTTTAATATTTTCTATATCTTTGTTGAAGGTTTCACTATGTTCATCCACTCTTCTCTCAAGTCTAATAAGCATCTTTATAATCATTGCTTTGAATTATTTATTAGGCAGATTACTTATCTCCATTTTGTTTAGCTCTTTTTCTGTAATATTGTCTTGTACTTTCATTTGGAACACACTTCTCAGTCTCCTCATTTTTTCTGATTATGTATTTCTATGTATTAGGTAAGTCAGCTATGTCTCCTGGTCTTGAAAATAGTGGTCTTATATGTAAGGCATCTGTGGCACTCAGTAGAACAATTCCTCATGGTCACTAGAACCAGGAACTCCAGGATGCTCCCTCTATGGGCTGCATTTCCCTCCTGTTGGGGCTTGGCGGGAACTGCTGCAGGTATGCTGGTGGGCAAGGCTGGTCCCATATGCACCTGTTTGAGAGGCCTAGCTGTAGCTTCTGGTGGGTGAGGCTAACAACCCCTTTCTCTGAGGCAGGAGCTGCTCTGGAGGAGTACTTATCCCAGTTGGAGCTGCCTTCCAGATATGACAAGGTGTTAGTTTCTTTAGGAGGATGCTAGACGTGACTGAGGCTGCCAGCTTGGTGTGGCAGGGAAGCATCACTTTGGAAAGGCACCTCACAGGACAAGTGGGTGGGGTGGAGTGTCTGTAAGGGAACACTAGAATGGATACAGTAGTGCTAACAGCAAGATAGATATATGATGTCAGAACTGACTTCTGCAAATATCTAGTCATGTAGGTTTGAAAGAAGGCAAAAAAGTCACACCTGTTAGCATTCCATTTCGGAGAAAGCTCCTGCAAATTCCTACTCCTCCCGCAAATGTCCTAAAACTAGACAACCAATCTTCATATAGGTGTTTTTCAAACTGTTGTTTCTTGCTGAGTCTTAGACCAAGTAATAATGGGCACTGGCCTTTTAAGGGTTAAGTCCCACGGGTTTTCAAAGCCAGGTGTTATGGAGCTCATCTTTTTGTGCATGTCTCTAGCACCAGAGTTGATCCTGATGTGGGGATTGATCCCTTTTCTCCTCCACACCTGCATTATCACTCCAGTATGTGGGTTGCCATGTCCAGGTTTGACTCTCAATTATCTCTTCCCCTTCTACCCTTCTTGATGTGGTCTTCTCTTTATGTCTTTAACTATAGAAAATATGCTCTAGTCTTTTAGGTCATTGTCATTGAGTTGCATTACATGTAATTTTTGTCTTCATGTGCCCATGGGAGGAGGTGAGCTCAGGGTCCTACTACTATGCTGCCTTCCACTGATTCTGTCTCTGATATTTTTGATAATTGCTAGAAAAATTACATCATTAAATTACACATTTTATTTAAAAATTTTCAGAAACTATTGATAACAGCTCATTTTTAAAAATAATATCAAAGGACATAAGATTTACTCCCTTGCAAGTTTTACCCATTTGTTAATTAATTTCTGCTCATTAACTAAAATATTTACTTTTCCTAGAATTGATATGATTCCATAGAATCCCAGTTCAGTACTGATTGTGAAACAGGTTTGAGGTGGTGTTTTCATCAATGACAACACAATGCTTATGAGCTGTGTCTCAGAGAATGTGCAGGTAATCATAAGCCATAAATTTGGCAATTAATGTGATGGTATTTTGAGAGATGGGATGACCCAGTATTTGTTTTCCTATTCCTTTCCAAAGTCTCTTTTTAAAGTTAACTGTTTGATCCTGCTTAATGTGACTAACCAAATCTTTGCATATATTGAAGATTGTTTTAGATTTACTTAGGAACATATGCAACACAACACTTGTCTGATCACAAGGAGAGTGACATTTTCTTTCCTTTATATGACCATAAAATTATTTGGGCCCTAGAATCTTTAAATTCTGAAGACTAGGACACAATACTTGAAATTTATACTTACTGGATGAGTGAAAACAGGGTAAAGTTATGTATGTGTTATGATTGAATGTTAGTGCCTAGCCATGTGTCTTTTAAAGGTCTTTACCATATTTGTAAAGTGTGCTGATATGAGGTAATGGCAAGTGCCAAAGTATAGATTTTGTTACTTTGGATTAATACATTGAAATTTATCATCCATTAACATATTAATTTAAATTAGTTGATCTCTTTCTAGAATGCAGAGGGAATATGACATAACACCAGTTTGATTTAGTGGAAAGGAAGGTTCCAAAACATATCATGATGGAGAAGAGGTAAAGCTTAATAGAATCTCATAACTGAAGAACCTAGAAAATTAGCAGCTTATAGGAAATAAGTAAAGTAAATACAGATGGGGGCTCAAGATACAGTGATGAAAAATATTCTATTATATAATTTGACACAGTATTCTCACAGTATTATGTGTCCACCAAAGTGTAAATATAGGAAACTAACAAACTATATGTATACAGGTAGAACTAGGCAGAATGATGTTGGATAATCACTGAGGAATGAAAAAGATGAGTTGAAGCTAAAGATCAGATTTGCCAGTAGGAAAATAATACTATAGAAAATTTTCTTTCATTGTTTGACTAATCAATGCATTTTATGATTGGCTTTTAAAGACTGCTACAGAATCATTGTAGTATGCTTCCAACCATATCTTTCCACTAAAGATAACTATTTTAGCAGAGACTGCTGGTTCATGCCAATCTAAACTTGGTTTGCATATGGATGGAGTGGGAATTCAGCAGAGCCACCTGGAGACCTCGTTAAAGCGTATGTTGATTGGCCCCACAATCAGGGTTTCTGAATTAGTAGATCTTAGGATGGGGCCCCAAAAAATTAAACTTTAACAAATTTCCAGGTGCTGCTGCTGTTCTGGTAAATCACAGATGCAAATTTTCCAAACTCGGTGCAAATTATTATTATGACAACTAGTGTAGATAATTTTATAGTTGATATAAGTTGAGAAACATTGGCTTATTTCTTTTAGATGTTAGTCTTGATATTTTATTCTTGAGAATTGAGTTTCCAAATTAAATATTTGTATGTTATATACCAATTACTGTCTATTTACTTTGTTATGTGCATTTAAGGAAAAGCTGAATAATATGAGTTTTGAACAGGACTAGTTCAAATACATATCTATTATGGACTACATGAAATTCTAATAGGATGAGTTGACTTTTAGAAGCTTCTGATGATCACAATGGAATAAAAAAGTCAGAATCAATCCATGGTTCCTATTGTTCTTTGAGACATTTTCTGGATCAGTGACCGCATAGAGGGCATTACTTTTAAAATGGGAAAGCTGCCATCGACAAGATGGATCACAATAGCTCCACAGGAGAAAGTATCATTGGCCATGTCAATGATCCATACAATAAAATTCTGTGGCTTATTGTGTCAGTGAACTAAAGTGAGTGATTATTCATATATCTAAGGCCTTTGAAATGTATTATTCTTCTTTTTCTTTTAAATCGAGGAGGAAGAGAAATTAATCATCAAAACAGTATATTGAAACTGTAAACTGCTCTAGAAACAAGTTTAATAATCATTTAAATTTCTAATGTATTTAAAGGAGAAGAATATAGCCTGTTTTACTATTTAAAAGATGATAGTTATGAGCAAAATATGTTGTGAACATTCTTAAGCTTATGAGCTTAATGTCATGTGGAGAAACTACAACATATTCTTACCTAATATCCCCTGGGGCCATTGTCAAAAACACAGACACCAGGTTAGCTGGACCACTTGTCTAATCTTCCTGATATTGTACAGCTATTCAAGAAAATGTTTTATGAGTTGTGCAACTATTCAAACTAACCTTCATTTGTAATTATATAACTTTAAATAATTTTAAAAGTATATTCACATGCATGATCCCTTGTAACATGTGAGGTAGGCAGAGCAATCCCATGACTAAACCAAATCTCACCTTCTGAAATAATCTATTCTGAAATAATAATTAGAAGTTCTTAATCTAAATGCTGTAAATCTGACCACCATGACTCAATGCAAAAATAAAGTATTTTGAGCAGTTTTATCATTTTGTCTTCCATCTCTCCTAGCAATTAGATATTATCATGGCAGTGAAGGGCCATTAAAAGCAGCCTCAGGCCTTCCTACTTCATGTTATAGATTTCTCCAGAACCACCTTATGTTCCTCTGATAGTAGTTTTCAACATAGTCCATGTTGCTCATAAAAAGTCAAGACTGTAAGCCACAATACCTAACATCTTTTTCTGACCCTTGCGCCTGGTTCCTTCCTGTTATTCATTTGAACATGCATTTTCTCATCCAGGTTGGAAAGACCTATATTGGAGAATATAGTTGTAAGTGATAATCACATCAACAGTGGATTAATGGAAACTAAAAAATTTACCCCAGCACCTATGTGCCAGATATCATGAAGTTTGCCAGGGATAAAACAATGAAAAGATGCATTGCCTGGCTTCAAGGAACATATTGCCTGGCATTGGGAAAGGCATAAAAAGCAAATATTACATATGGGATTATGACTACAATGGAAATATATAGTAAAAACAATTGAAGATTAAGAGGATGAGAATATGTATTAGGTTTTCATGGGCTGGATGAGACCAGGAATTTGAGAAAATGAAGTGCACATTTTTCAGTATAAATGTAAGGCATTTCATGACTGCCCTGTGATGAGATTATATCATAATACCCATGATATAAACAGCTTTATCAGAGTTTTGTATTTATTAAATGTGCCTTATATTTATTTCCTAAGTGTATTTTAAATATCTCCTCAAAATCCAGAGTTTCATCCATAAAACTGCTTTAAAAAATCTAAAGTGAAATACAAACATAAGAAATGATTATCTGTATCTATATCTATAACCATAATCACCTAAACTATTCTACACAGTACTTTGATTTTTCTCCCAAATAGTAACTTTTTTCTGATACAACTAAAATATGTTTATTTACTTAGTATGGGACCAACATTGCCCTAAGTTACTTATCTTATGGCATACCCTTTTACAGATAAGGAAACTGAGTTCAGGGATCTTAAGGGACTTTCCCAGAGTCATACTACTAAATAGTTTTAGAGTTTGTTTAATATCAAAAAGCAAAGATTGCAATAGCTTTATAGATTAGGAGAGTTAAGACTTCCAGCTTTGTTCTTTTTAAAGGTTATTTTTGGCTATTCAAGGTCATTTGCATTTTCTTATAAATTAAAGTGTCAAGGTCTTTTGCATTTCCCTATAAATTTTGAGAATACCTTGCCAATTTGTCAACAAAAGTCACCTGGGATCGTGATTTCTATAATATTTGAATCTATAGATGAACTTGGGAATAATTTATATGGTAACAATATTGGGTCTTCTAATCAATAAATACAGTACGTAATTTCTGTATTTATTTTCTTAATTTTTCTAAGCAATATTTCGTTATTTTCAGTGCAGATGATATACATATCTTTTGTTAAATATATACCTATTTTTTATTTTTGATAATTTTTTATTAATTTGATAGATAAAAAAATTAGAATTTCTTTTTACTGTTAGCTGCCAATATTTAAATATACAGTCTTGTATATTAATTTGTCTAATTTTATTAGTTCTCTGTATATTTCTTTTTTTAAGTTTTTTTTTTTGAAAGAAAGTGAGTGTGTGAGCAGGAGAGGGGTAGAGAAAAGGAGACAGAATCCCAATCAGGCTCTAAGCTGTTAGCACAGAGCCTGACACCAGGCTCAAACTCACTGTGAGATCATGACCTGACCTAAAAGCTAAAATCTAGAGTCGTATTCTTAACTGACTCAGTCACCCAGGCACCCCTAGTTCTTTGTATATTTCTTAAGTGTTGCCAGTAAAACATTATTTCTTCTGTAAATAGAATATTTTACATATTCCATTTGATCTTTATGCCTTTATGCCTTTTTCTGCTTACCTAGCCTTATTGAAATGACTAGTCTCTTGGCTATCATATTGAATAGAAGTGGTGAGAGTAAATACCCTTGATTTGTTCTCAAATGTTGGAAGAAAGTTTTTAATATTAAACCTTTAAGTATGATGCATGTAGCCTTTTTTTTTTATAAATGCCATTTAAGAGATTGAGGATATTTACTTGTATCCCTGGTTTGCTGAGAGACTTTGTCATAAATAAGTATTAATATTTTGTCAATTAAATTTTCTACATCTGAATAAATCATATAAATGTTCTCTTTGCTTTGTTATTATGGTGAGTGACATTGATTGCTATCCTAATGACAAATCAATTTTGAGATCTTAGGGTAAGACTACTTGGTCAAATATATTATTATTTTTTAACATATTGCTGGATTTAATTTGCAAATATGTTATTAAGGGAGTTTTCACTATTGCTCATAGTGGATATTAGTTTTCAATGTTCTTTTCTTTCTTGGAAAACTCTTTGTCATTATACTTGCTCCATTTAAAATAGAGACTATAGAGAACAAACTGAGGCTTGATGGAGGGAAGTTGGTGGGGGATGGGCTAGAGGGGTGAAGGATATTATTAAAAAGGGCACTTGTGATATGCACAAGGTATTATATGTAAGTAATGAATCACTAAATTCTACACCTGAAACCAATTTTACCATGTGTTAACTAACTAGATTCAAATAAAATTTGAAATAAAAAAAGTAAAAGAAAAAAGTTAGAGAGTGCTTTCCCAGTATTGTATTAAAAAAAGATAATGTAATATTGGCTTTAATTCTTCATTAAATATAGAATATAATTTACTGATGAAACCACTCAGTCCTGGAGCTTTCTCTCTCATGAGGGTTTTGACAACAAATCAACATTTTTTTTTATAGAGCTGTTCAAATTTTCTGTTTACCTCTTGTCAGTTTTGGTAACTTGTATATTAAAAAGTTTCTATTCCTTCAAAGCTATCATTTTTTTTGATTAAATAACTGAGCACTCATCAGTAACAGCCTTGCCAAGTTGACACACGAAACTAATCATCCTATTTACCATGTGTCAAGAAGTATTTCAGATCTTGTAGATAGAGCAGTGAACAAAATGGACAAAAAAAAAAAAAATCCATGACCCCATGTAGCTTATATTATACCAAAGGAAGAAAGATAATAAACAAGTAAAATATGCCCTGTTGTTGGTAATAAGTGCTGTGGTTAATTAAATTACATTGAAAAGAGATAGGGAGCAATTTCAAATAGGATAGTTTGGGAATGCAATATTTAAATCATGATAAAGAAAATGAAAGATCTATAAGAATATCAGATAGAAAAGTATTTTAGGCAAAGAGAATAATAAGGGCCAAATCTATGGGTCAGAAGCCTGCCTGTGTGTTAAAAAAAAAAATGGCAAAAATGCCAATGTAGTTGGAGGAAGCAAAATGAGAATATTAAGAGACACCATCAGAAAGCTACCTGTATGTTGAGGGTTGAAGTTCATGTAGGAATATCCTTTCATTCTTGCTAATTGGGGAATCAATAGTGTTCAAAACAAAGGAGTTTCACCTCTGTTCTAAGTTGATTCCACTGCCAACTATAGGGAAAACATATTGTGAAAAGTGAGGTAAGTTGTTTGTGTGGGGAAGATCATAGGAATTTTAAATTGCTATTACAATAATTCAAGCAAAAGTGGTGATGACTTGGACCAGAGTAGTAACAGTAGAGGCGATGCGATGTGATTAGTTTTTAGAGTGCACATCTTTGACTCCTGGAATAGTACATTGTGTTGGTCACTAGGACAGAACAAAATTTCCTATATCCTAACCAGTAGCCCATATCTGCTATAGCTATCTTGTCTAACACAAAGAAGCCATCAAGTTATTAAGTTCAGTAATATCATTAACAAAAATCAATTATAAGCATACCACATATCTGAAAACAGCAGACTCTGAATATATCTAATTAGCATTTGTCCCATTGTGCTTGGCTCAGAAAGATCAAACAAATTGTCCATGGCTAAAAAAAAATTTACACAAAAGCAAATAGAATAGTATAAAGAAACCACATGTATTTACCAATAATTTCAACTATTATGACTTTATTATTATTATCTGCATAATTATCCTCTTGCCCTACTTAAAATCTTTCAATAACTTCCTTTTGCCAAAAGCACAAGTCTAAACTTCTTATCCTTATAAAATCAAGACCATATATAATTTGACGTCTCTACCTTTCTGGTCTCTTCTCTCTGTGCTCTTTTGCCTTTCTATCTTGACCCACCATGCTAGTTGCATTTCTGCAGTTATGATAGACATTCCTGTACTTCTACTCATGCTGTTTCCTCTTCCAAGAATGTTTTCTCTCTTGTCTACTGAGAAATGCCTCTTCATCTTCCAAGCTTTATCTCAGGTGTTTCTTCCTGATGAATCCTTTCCTGGCCTTGCTCTCTGCTTCCTCAGTAAGATTGAGTAAATGCCTCCTTCTTGAGCACCTCCTATATATGTTCTACAGTAGTCTATCATAGAACCTAAAGGCTTTTTTCCACTTATTTTCATGGTTCTATACCCCAGTAACAAATTGTGCCTTCCTTGAGGTTAAATATAAACTCTTTTATTTTTATTTTTTACTTTAGTTCTATCCCAGTTTCATGCACTGGTGCTAGTTGGTGCTCAGTGAATATATGTTGAAAGAATAAAAAATTAATGAGAAAAAAAAGAAGAAAAGAAGAGAGAGAGAATAAGTGGTTGGACTCTATAGCTCACATTTAACACTATATTTTAATAAGAGATCCAATACAGAGAAGACATATGATATGTCATAAAAAGTAATTGGTGTATATTGGTTTAACACATCTCAAGATAAGCTAGTTTCCTGACATAGGATATAGACTTCCCAAGATCTGATACTTGTCCAGTAGCAACTGAATTGTCTGGCAACAGTGATGATACCAGGACAGTACATCTTTGTGCAGGATATACAGATCTTAGTGTTGAAAGAGGTAGACTAGGCAGTCATACCACATAAATTTTCATTATAGCTCCATTGATTACCTGTTTAGTAAACTTAGTCCAGATGATAAATTACCCCATATGTTAAATGCAGATAAAATGAATATCCTAAAGGTAATTTCAAAAATTTAATTAGACTCTTCAAAGAGCTATGTTATAATATCAATGGAAATTTAATATAAATTCAAAGGTATCTGGGTACAGTTATTAAAATAATGTTTAAATTAAATGGGGTGCCTGGGTGGCGCAGTCGGTTAAGCGTCCGACTTCAGCCAGGTCACGATCTCGTGGTCCGTGAGTTCGAGCCCCGCGTCAGGCTCTGGGCTGATGGCTCAGAGCCTGGAGCCTGTTTCCGATTCTCTGTCTCCCTCTCTCTCTCTGCCCCTCCCCCGTTCATGCTCTGTCTCTCCCTGTCCCAAAAATAAATAAACGTTGAAAAAAAAATTAAAAAAAAATAAAATAATGTTTAAATTAATCAATTTCCATATCCATTTTTAAAAATTAAAACTACCTTTATTTAAACAGCTCATTGCTATGTAGTAAAAAGGTAGTAATTTACTATATTTATTCACTGATATGAAAATATCAATCATCCATATCTTCTCTGTCCAGAAAAAGACAGCATGGATTATGGTTTATTTTTTAACATTGATTCCAAGGTAGTTAGTTTATATATATATATATATATTTTTTAATATATATATTAATATATATATTATATAAAAATATATATATAAATATATTTTATTTATATTATATTTATATTTAAATTATATATAAAATATATATATATTTTAACTAACTACCTTGGAAAGTATACATACCTTGGAAAGTATATAAATTAAAAAAAATATATATATACTTTAAAAAAATTTTTAACGTTTATGTTTTGAGAGACAGAGCATGAGCTGGGGAGGGGACAGAGAGAGAGGGGGAGTCACAGATTCCAAAGCAGGCTCCAGGCTCTGAGTTGTCAGCACAGAGCCTGATGCAGGGCTTGAACCCATGAACCACAAGATCATGACCTGAGCTGAAGTCAGATGCTTAACCAACTGAGACACCGAGACGCCCCATATATATATATATATATATATATATATAATTTTTAATTTTAAAAAAATGTTATGTAAATCCAAATTGGTTTATATGTGTGTGAGGGTTTTTTTTAGGTTTTTATGTAAATCCAAGTTATTTAACATATAGTGTAATAATGGTTTCAGGAGTAGAATTTAGTAATTCATCACTTACATACAACACCCATTGTGCATCCCAAGTGCCCTCCCTAATGCCCATCAACCATTTAGCCCATCCGCCCACACAATATCCCTCTAGCAACTCACAGTTTGGTCTCTGTATTTGAGTCTCTTATGGTTTTCCTCCTTCACTGTTTGTATCTTATTTTCCCCTCCCTTCCCCTATGGTAATCCGTTTTGATTTTTAAATTCCACATATGAGTGAAAGCATATATTTGTCTTTCTCTGAATGACTTACTTCACTTACCGTAATACACTCTGTTCCATCTATGTTGTTGCAAATGGCAAGATTTTATTATTTTTTACTGCCAAGTAATACTCCATTGTATATATACATCACATCTTCTTTACTCATTCATCCATTGGACATTTGGGCTCTTTCTGTAATTTGGCTATTGTCAATAGTGTTGTTACAAACATCAAGGTGCATGTGTCCCTTAAAATCAACACTTCTGTATCCTTTGGATAAATACCTAGTAGTGCACTTCTTGGGTCATAGGGTAGTTCTATTTTTAATTTTTTTAGGAATCTCCATACGTTTTCCAGAGTCACTGCACTAGTTTGTATTCCCATCAGTAGTGCAAAAGGGCTCCCCTTTCTCTGTATCCTTGTCAACATCTGTTGTTTCCTGAGTTTTTAATTTTAGGCATTCTAACAGTTATGAGGTGGTATCTCATTGTGGTTTTGATTTGTGTTTCCCTGATAATGAGTGATGTTGAACATCTTCTCATGTGTGTTATCCATTGGGATATCTTCTATGGAAAACTGTCTATTCATGTCTTTTGCCCATTTCTTTACTGGATTATTTATTTTTCGGGTGTTGAGTTTGGCAAGTTCTTTATACATTTTGGACACTAACCCTTTATCAGACATGTCATTTGCAAATATCTTCTCCCATTCCATCAGTTGAATTTTAGTTTTGTTGATTGTTTCCTTCACTGTGCAGAAGATTTTTATCTTGATGAGGTCCCAATAGTTCATTTTTGCTTTTGTTTCCCTTGCCTAAGGAGATATGTCAAGTAAAAAGTTGCTGTGACTGATGTCAAACAAGTTGTTGACTGTTTTCTCCCCTAGGATTTTGATGGCTTCCTGTCTTATATTTAGGCCTTTCATCCATTTTGAATTTATATTTGTGTATAGTCTAAGAAAGTGGTCTAGTTTCATTCTCTACATGTCACTACAATATTGCCAGTACTATTTGCTGAAGAAACTGTCTTTTTTCCATTAGATATTCTTTCCTGCTTTGTCAAAGATTACTTGGTCTTACATTTGTGGGTCCATTTCTGGGTTCTCTATTCTGTTCCACTGATTTATCTGTCTGTTTTTGTGCCAGTAGCATACTGTCTTGATGATTATAACTTTGTAATACAGCTTGAAGTCGGGAATTGTTATGCCTCCAGCTTTGGTTTTCTTTTTAAACATTATTTTGGCTACTTGGGTTTTGTTTTGGTTCCATACCAATTGTAGGATTGTTTGCTCTACCTCTGTGAAGAATGCTGGTGGTTTTTTGACAGGGATTGCATTGAATATGCAGATTGCTTTTAGTAGTATCAACAGTTTAACAGTATTTGTTTTTCTAATCCATGAGCATGGAATGTTTTTCTGATTTCTTTGTGTCTTCTTCAATTTCTTTCATAAGCTTTGTATACTTTTCAGAGTATAGATCTTTTACCTCTTTGGCTAGGTTTATTCATAGGTATTTTGTGAGTTTTGGTGCAATTGTAAATGGGGTTGATTCCTTGATTTCTCTTTCTGTTGCTTCATTACTCGTGTATTTTGGGTGTTGAGTTTGGTAAGTTCTTTTTTTTTTTTAATTTTTTTTTCAACGTTTTTTATTTATTTTTGGGACAGAGAGAAACAGAGCATGAACGGGGGAGGGGCAGAGAGAGAGGGAGACACAGCATCGGAAACAGGCTCCAGGCTCCAAGCCATCAGCCCAGAGCCCGACGCAGGGCTCGAACTCACGGACCGCGAGATCGTGACCTGGCTGAAGTCGGACGCTTAACCGACTGCGCCACCCAGGCGCCCCAAGTTTGGTAAGTTCTTTATAGGTGTTGAATACTAACACTTTATCTGATATGTCATTTGCAAATATCTTCTCCCATTCTGTCAGTTGCCTTTAAGTTTTGCTGATTGTTTCCTTCACTGTGCAGAAGCTTTTTATTTTGATGAGGTCCCAATAGTTCATTTTTGCTTTTGTTCCCCTTGATCTGGAGACGTGTTGAGTAAGTTACTGAGGCCAAGATCAAAGAGGTTTTTTCCTGCTTGCTCCTCGAAGATTTTTATGGCTTCCTGTCTTACATTGAGGTCTTTCAACCATTTTGAGTTTATTTTTGTGTCTGGTGTAAGAAAGTGGTCCAGGTTCATTCTTCTGCATGTAACTGTCCAGTTTTCCCAGCACCACTTGAGGAGACTGTTTTTATTCCATTGGATATTCTTTCCTGCTTTGGCAAAGATTAGTTGGCCATATGTTTGTAGGTCCATTTCTGGGTTCTCTATTCTGTTCCATTTATCTGAGTGTCTGTTCTTGTGCCAGTACCATACTGTCTTGATGATTATAGCTTTCTAGTATAACTTGAAGTCTGGGATTGTGATGTCTCCTGCTTTGGTTATCTTTTTCAAGATTGATTTGGCCATTTTTGGTTTCTGGTTCCATACAAATTTTAGGATTATTTGTTCTAAGTCTGTGAAGAATGTTGGTGGTATTTTGATAGTGATTGCACTGAATATGTAGATTGCTTTGGGTAGTATCAACATTTTAACAATATTTGTACTTCCTATCCAGGAGCAGAAATGCAACTGATTTCTGTATATTGATTTTATATCCTGCAAATTTGCAAAATTCATGTATCATCTCTGACAGTTTTTTGGTGGAGGCTTTTGGGTTTTCCACACAGACTATCATATATCTGCAAAGAGTGAAAGTTTGATTTCCTCCTTGCCAATTTGGATGCCTTGTATTTCATTTTGTTGTTTGATTGGAAAGGCTAGGGCTTCCAACACTAAGTTGAATGACAATGGTGAAAGTTGACATTTCTGTCATGTTCCTGACCTTAGGTCCACCTAAGCTTTCAGTTTTTCCCAGTTGAAGATGATATTAGCTATGGGTCTTTCATATATGGCCTTTATGATCTTGAAGTATGATCCTTCTATCCCTAATTTTTTGAGGGTTTTTGTTAAGAAAGGATGTGATATTTTTGTCAAATGTTTTTTTCTGCATCTATTGAGAGAATCATGTGTTTCTTATCCTTTCTTTTAGTGGTATGTATCACATTGATTGATTTGACGATATTAAACCAGACCTCCACCCCAGAAATAAATCCCACTTGATTGTGGTGAATAATTTTTTTAATGCATTGTTGGATCCGGTTGGCTAATATCTTGTTGAAAATTTTTTCATCCGTGTTCATCAGGGAAATCAGTCTGTAGTTCTCTTTTTTTAGCGTGGTCTCTGTCTGGTTTTGGAATCAAGGGAATGCTGGCCTCATAGAATGAGTTTGGGAGTTTCCCTTCCATTTCTATTTTTTGCAATAGCTTCAAAAGTCTATGTGTTAACTCTTCTTTAAATGGTAGAATTCCCCTGCAAAACCATCCGGCTTTGGACTTTTGTTTTTTGGGAGATTTTTGATTACTGAATTAGTTTCTTTACTGGTTATGGGTATGTTCAAATTTTCTATGTCTTCCTGTTTCAGTTTTGGCAGTTCATATATTTCTAGCCATTTGTCAATTTCTTTCAGAATGCTCAATTTGTTGGCATATTATTTCATATTTTCTCTTATTATTGTTTGTATTTCTGTGGTTGGTTGCCATCTCTCCTCTTTCATTCTTGATTTTATTTATTTGGGTCCTTTCCTTTTTCTTTTTGATCAATCTGACCAGGGGGTTAGCAGTTTTGTTAATTCTTTCAAAGAACAAACTCCTGGTTTCATTGACATGTTTTACTGTTTGGTTTTATTGTGTTTTTATTTCAATATTATTGATTTCTGCTCTAATCTTTTAATTCCCCTGTTCTGCTGATTTTTGGCTTTATTTTCCATTCTTTTTCCAGCTCCTTTAGGTGTAAATTTTGGTTTTGTATCTGAAACCTTTCTTACCTCTTTAGGAAGGGCAAGTTTCCTATAAACTACCCTCTTATGGACCACTTTTGCTGTATCCCAGAGGTATTGGATTCTTGAATGTTCATTTTCATTGACTTCCATCTAATTTTTAATATCCTCTTTAATTTTTTGGTTAACCCACTCATTCTTCAGTAAGATAGTTTTTAATCCCCAAGTATTCATGGCATTTCCAATTTTTTTTCTTGTGGTTGATTTCAAGTTTCATAACGTTGTATTCTGAAAATATCCATGGTATGATCTCGCTCTTTTTGTACTTGCTGAGGGCTGATTTGAGACACAGTATGTAATCTATCTTCCATTTGTACTTGAGAAGAATGTGTATGCTGCTGCTTTAGGATGAAATGTTCTGGATATATCTATTAAGTCCATCTGGTCCAGTGTATCATTCAAAGCCATCTCTTTCTTTTTGATTATCTGCTTAGATGATCTATCCATTGCTGTAAGTAGGGTGTTGAAGTCCCCTATTATTATGGTATTATTATCAATGAGTTTCATGATGTTTGTTATTAATTGATCTATATATTTTGTATACCAAGTTGGGGGCATAAATATTTACAATTGTTAGATCTTCTTGGTGGGTAGATCGCTTAATTAGGATATAATGACCTCTTCATCTCTTGTTACAGTATTTGTTTTAAAATACAGTTTGTCTGATATAAGTATGGCTACTTGGGCTTTCTTTTGATGTCTAATAGCATGATTGTTAGTTCTCCATTCCCTTACTTTCTAACTTCAGATGTGTTTAGGTAAAATAAGTCTCTTGTAGACAGCATATAGATGGGTCTTGTTTTCTTATTTATTCTGAATCTGTATGTCTTTTGATTGGAGCATTTAGTCCATTTATATTTAGAGTGGTTAATAAAAGATGTGAATTTAGTGACACTCTATTGCCTGTAGATTTGGTTTTTCTGGTGATGTTCGCTGGTCCTTCCCAGTCTTAGTTGCTTTTGGTCTGTTTTGTTTTATCTTGTCTTTTCTACACTCAAAGAGTCTCCCTTAAGCTTTCTTATAGTGCTAATTTAATGCTCATGAACTCCTTTAGTGTTTGTTTGTTTGCCTGTTTGTTTGTTTGTTTTGTCTGGGGAACGCTTTGTTTCTCCTATTTTGAATGACAGCCTTGCTGGATAAAGAATTCTTGGCTGAATATTTTTTCCTATATCCTGTTAGTCCTGTATGGACTGCCATGTTTCTATGGACAGATTTTCTGTGAACATGATCTGTCTTCCCTTGTAGGTTATGGACTTTTTTTCCCCTGCTCCTTTCATAATTGTTTTCCTTTTCTGCATATATATTTTTTTCATTTTGATTATGATATGCCTTCGTGATGGTTGTTTTTTGTTGAATCTAATTAGAGTTCTTTGTGCTTCTTGGATTTTGATGTCTGTGTCATTCCCCAGATTGGGAAAGTTTTCTGGTATAATTTTCTCACAGAAGCCTTCTGCCCCTACTTCCCTACCAGAGCACCACCAGACACTGGACTCCAAATCTTCAGACTCTGTGCTCCACTGTTTATAGAATCCTGGTGGTATGGAAACCCTCTCCTTTCTCCCTGTCAACGGTTTGGGTGAACAGATTTCTTTTTAATTCCCTGCAAGTGTTTTCACTCTTTCTCTCCCTTTCTCTCCAGCTACTTTCAGGGGGAGTGATCTTCTTGCTTCTCTATGTGCTACATTCTCCCCCTTTCTCTTTCTCTCTCTGTCCCCTCTCTGAAAAAATGGCTCTCTAACCTTTGTGGCTTTTCTCTCCCCCAATTCACTTCTTTGCATTGTGTACCTGCCAAGGTCTGTGACCATTGTTATACAGATTGTAGTGTTAATCCTCAGATCAATTTCTTAGGTGTTCAAAACAGTTTGGTGCTGGTCTAGCTGTGTTTCAGGGAAAAGACAAGCTCAGCGTCCTCATACTGCTCTGCCATCTTAACCCCTCTAAAAATATATTTGAAGAACAAATATTTTAATAAAATTATAAGAATAATAATGCTTTCATTAGCTTTAAATTATTTCAGCATCTACAAAGAAGTTAATTCTTCAAAGAAAGAGATATTTGATAGGAAATATTTCATAAATTTATGATAAAATTAAGCTTTGTGGGTGGGTGGTTGGGTTAAATGGGTGATGGGTATTAAGGAGGGCACTTGTTGTAATGAGATTCGGTGTTATATGTTAGTGATGAATCACTAAACTCCAGTCCTGAAATTAATATTGCGCTATATATTAAGTGGATTTAAATAAAAACTTGAAACAAAAAGAAATAAAAATAAATAAAATTAAATTAAGCTTTGAAATTGATTATACTTCCCCTGTCTTTAGTATAAATGAAAGCTGTTAACTGTGATTTGAACTTCAGAACACTAACTTCATTAGTAATGCAATTCTTTATAATAGCAAGAATTCCAAGATTTATAGAATTTCTACTAATGATTATTGTCCCATCCCTAATTGCACTTTAGAGAAAGCTATAGAAGTTCCATTCCAGTATTGCCTGTCCAGTGCCACTTATTAGCAGGACTGGAGGTGTCTCTCAATTTTGTGAGAAGCCAGAGTCATTGTTTTTACCACACCATCCTTATTGCATGTGCAATGAAGTGTTTTTTCTTTTCTGGATTAATTTTGGAGAATAAACCTCTTTTGTTCATGGGGCTATATCATCTACGCCATATTCATTTGAGTTGTTATTAGATCCTACTTGTAAATGGTCAGATAATGGATCCTTTAAACTGGGTATAATATTCTTTATAGAGAGTTCTCAATTGTCCTATTACTATAATGGCTAGCCTTAGAGACTCCATTGACAAAATAAAATCACAGAAATTAGACTTAAGACTTAGAAATAAATATTCACATCTAATGTAAATTTCCATTAAATTCTAGCCTCGTGTACTTGTTAACTTACCTTTCCCCATAAGATTTTCAGGGAGCTCTCAGGCTTAATCTCTAGGTTCAAAGTGTATAGGTTGTTCATGTATGCTGAAAGCCAAGAAATAAATTTAACAAAAGGACCTGAGAAATGGCAATGAGATTTGCTTTGCTCCTACCTTCCATGGATTGATAATCTGACTCTGCCAGCTTTAGGCATTCTTATGTAATGTTCTTGGCAGGCATATCCTTTGCAGGTGTATCTTCACTGCAGAAGAATCCATGTCTCTTGGACAGCAACAAAATACACACAGCCCTTTTACCTCCCTTTGAAAAGATCTTACCAAATTTAGAGATTGAAAATACTAATGACTATTCACAAACCTCTTTCACAGGAAAAAAGGACCAGAAATTTCTCTTAAGCTCTCCTACAAATGATCTACAGCCAAGAAAGCTTTTGTTAAAATGCTTTATACAGATTTTACAAAGATAAAAATCTTTTGATTGCAATTTTAGTTAAAAATAGTCCTAATATAAAGAAGCAAATTTAGTTTAAAAGGCAGGCCAATCTCTTGATATTCAGGCTGTAATCTAGTTCACAGAATTAAAAAACAACTGTTTGTCTTACAAATCTCTACAAAACCAGAAATGCAACTCTAGAAACAAGTCAAAGCCCACCTAACTACCAATTTCAAATCTCATCTATTTCTCTTAACTGTGGATATTATGAAGGATTAAGATATTAAAACAATTATCCTGTACTTAAGAAAAACAAAGGTAAATTTTAAACTGCAATTACCAAGAAACTTAGGAAAAAAACAAAATTATTCTTTCTCTCCTTTGAAATGATAGCTCTTATGTCTTTAAAATGTAAACATAGCCCACAATTGTTTGAAACGGAATAAATAAAAGGGACAAAGAGGTTTTTAAAAATATAAAAACTGCTGGGGTGCCTGGGTGGCTCAGTCGGTTAAGCATCTGACTTCAGCTCAGGTCACGATCTCACAGTTTGTGAGTTTGAGCCCTGTATCAGGCTCCATGCTGACAGCTCAACTCGAAGCCTGCTTTGGATTCTGTGTCCCTCTCTCCCTGCTCATGCTCTGCCTCTCTCTCCTTCAAATATATATAAACACTAAAAAAAGTACACACACACACACACACACACACTGCTAAAATAGCTTTTATGTCCAGCTTCTAGCACCTTTCATAATAGACAGATATGTACCAAATCTCCACTTTAGAGAAAGTGTGGATACTTTCTTTGCCTTTGTGATGTTAATTTTCTAACTCCATTTTCTCTCTGACCTAAGAGCTAATCTGAAATACGTAGAATTATAAGAATTTTAGGGAAAAGTATTTCACAAAAACAAGAAAAAAAGAGGGAGTTATTTGGAAATGGGCCTTTAATACACTTTCCACAAATAGAACAAAAACTAGAAGACTGTTTGCATCTCAACTGTGTTGTGTGTCCATATATAAATGCATGATATTTTTTCTGCCACCAGATGGTATTGCTAAGATTCATTTGTAAAAGAGATCTGTGTAGTGATTCGAAGGCAAATGTTTATAAGAATTGGGCATTACATAACTCTAAAAGGTAGATGCTAACCAAAATATTTTTTCTTGTTCATGTGATCTTGGAAAATATTTGGTACTAAAGCTAATTTAAGGTTGTTGTTTTAAGTAAAATAAAATTATCTTTAGTGTAATGCATTAAATGTAAGACTTATTTTACCTGTATTTAATGAAGGTCAAATGGGTCTTGTCTTTGTTGTAACTTTGTAAAAAATAAAAAGAATAAGTTTGACTTTGCCTAATGCCTCATGAAGTTTTGTGTATAGTATGAAAATGATAGCTAAAAATAGTAGATTGAATGGACGTAACTAGATTAAAATTTTGAGAGGCAACTTTTGGGTGGCTTCCAAAATATTTGATAACCTGAAATTTTGGAATTTTGCTGAATTAGATGATGAGTTGAGTTTGTTAAATATCCATATCATTTCCAAATAAGATAAAATAATGAAACATTATAAACATAGGTTTGTCAACTTTTGTCTTATTACAGTGAAACTAAAGATAAGCAAGGATCTGTTAGTAATTAGCTGTGTGCTTTATTTTTAAAATAAACACTTTTTGAGAACAACAACAACAACCAATCAGCTAAATATTCAGGTGAACTTATTTTGAAAACATATTTCTTTTTACAATTATTTTGAAGCTTATTTATTCATTTTAAGAGAGAGCTGGGGAGGGAGAGAGAGAGAGAAAGAGAGAGAGAGAATCCCAAGCAGGCTCCACACTGTCAGCATGGAACCTGATGCAGGGCTCAAAACCACAAAACACAAGATTGTTACCTGAGCCAAAACAAAGAGTAAGACACTCAACTGACTGAGCCACCGAGGCACGCCTTGAAAACATATTTCATTTCAATTTTCCATTTTGTATATTTCCTTTTTTTATTTTATTTTTTATTTTTTAAAATTTATGCCCAAATTAGTTAGCATATAGTGAAACAATGATTTCAGATTTCTCAATGCCCCTTACCCATTTTGCCCATCCCATCTACCACAACCCTCCAGCAACCCTGTTTGTTCTCCATATTTATGAGTCTCTTCTGTTTTGTCCCCCCCCCGTTTTTGTATTATTTTTCTTTCCCTTCTCTTATGTTCATCTCTTTTGTCTCTTAAAGTCCTCATATAAGTGAAGTCATATGATTTTTGTCTTTCTCTGACTGATTTATTTCACTTAGCATAATCCACGTAGTTCCATCCACGTAGTTGCAAATGGCAAGATTTTGTTCCTTTTGATTGCCGAGGAATACTCCATTGTATATATATACCACATCTTCTTTATCCATTCATCCATCGATGGACATTTGGGCTCTTTCCATACTTTGGCTACTGTTGATAGTGCTGCTATAAACATGGGGGTGCGTGTGTCCCTTTGAAACAGTACACTGGTATCTCGTGGATAAATGCCTAGTAGTGCAAATGCTGGGTCGTAGGATAGTTCTATTTTTACATTTTGAGGAACCTCCATACTGTTTTCCAGAGTGGCTGTACCAGCTTGCATTGCCACCAACAATGCAAAAGATATCCTCCTACTCCGAATCCTCGCTAACATCTGTTCTTATCTGAGTTGTTAATGTTAGCCATTCTGACAGGTGTAAGGTGGTATCTAATTGTGGTTTTGATTTGTATTTCCCTGATGATGAGTGATGTGGAGCATTTTTTCATGTCTCAGTTGGCCATCTGGATGTCTTCTTTGGAGAAGTGTCTCTTCATGTCTTTCACCCATTTCTTCATTGGATTATTTGTTTCTTTGGGTGTTGAGTTTGATAAGTTCTTTATAGATTGTGGATACTAACCCTTTATCTGACATGTCATTTTCAAATATCTTCTCCCATTCTGTCAGTTGCCTTTTAGTTTTTCTGATGGTTTCCTTCACTGTGCAGAAGCTTTTTATTTTGATGAGGTCCCAATAGTTCATTTTTGCTTTTGTTTCCCTTGCCTCCTGAGACATGTTGAGTAAGAAGTTGCTGCGGCCAAGATCAAAGAGGTTTTTGCCTGCTTGCTCCTCCAGCATTTTGATGGTTTCCTGTCTTACATTGAGGTCTTTCATCCATTTTGAGTTTATTTTTGTGTCTGGTGTAAGAAAGTGATCCAGGTTCATTCTTCTGCATGTCGCTGTCCAGTTTTCCCAGCACCACTTGCTGAAGAGACTGTCTTTATTTCATTGGATATTCTTTCCTGCTTTGGCAAAGATTAGGTGGCCATACGTTTGTGGGTCCATTTCTGGGTTCTCTATTCTGTTCCATTGATCTGAGTTCTGTTCTTGTGCCAGTACCATACTGTCTTGATGATTATAGCTTTATAGTATAGTTTGAAGTCTGGGATTGTGATGTCTCCTGCTTTGGTTATCTTTTTCAAGATTGCTTTGGCTATTCGGGGTCTTTTCTGGTTCCATACAAATTTTAGGATTATTTTTTTCTAGCTCTGTGAAGAATGCTGGTGTTACTTTGACAGGGATTGCATTGAATATGTAGATTACTTTGGGTAGTATTGACATTTTAACAATATTTGTTCTTTCTATCCAGGAGCATGCAATCTTTTTCCATTTTTTGTGTCTTCTTCAATTTCTTTCATAAGCTTTCTATAATTTTCAGTGTGTAGATTTTTCACCTCTTTGGTTAGATTTATTCCTAGGTATTTTATGGGTTTGGGTGCAACTGTAAATGGGATTGATTCCTTGATTTCTCTTTCTGCCACTTCATTGTTGGTGTATAAGAATGCAACTGATTTCTGTGCATTGATTTTATATCCTGCAACTTTGCTAAATTCATGAATCAATTCTAGCAGTTTTTTGTTGGAATCTTTTGTGTTTCCCTACAGAGTATCATGTCATCTGCAAAGAATGAAAGTTTGGCCTCCTCTTGGCCAATGTGGATGCCTTTTATTTCTTTGTGTTGTCTGATTGCAGAGGATAAGACTTCCAATACTATGTTGAATAACAGTGGTGAGAGTGAGCATCCCTGTCTTGTTCCTGACCTTAGAAGGAAAGCTCTCAGTTTTTCTCCATTGAGGATGATATTAGCATTGGGTTGTTCACATATGGCTTTTATGATCTCGAGGTATGATCCTTCTATCCCTACTTTCTTGAGAGTTTTTATCAAGAATGGTTGCTGTATTTTGTCAAATGCTTTCTCTGCATCTATTGAGAGGATCATATGGTTCTTGTCTTTACTTTTATTGATGTGATGAATCATGTTAATTGTTTTCCAGATATTGAACCAACCCTGCATCCCAGGTATAAACCCCACTTGGTCGTGGTGAATAATTTTTTTAATGTGTTGTTGGATCCAGTTGGCTAATATCTTGTTGAAGATTTTTGCATCCATGTACATCAGGGAAATTGGTCTATAGTTGTCCTTTTTAGTGGGGTCTCTGTCTGGTTTTGGAATAAAGGTAATTCTGGCATCATAGAAAGAGTTTGGAAGTTTTCCTTCCATTTCTATTTTTTTTGGAACAGCTTCAAGAGAATAGGTGTAAACTCTTCCTTAAATGTTTGGTAGAAATTCCCTGGAAAGTCATCTGGCCCCGGACTCTTGTTTTTTGACAGATTTTTTATTACTAAATTGATTTCCTTACTGGTTATGGGTCTGTTCAAATTTTCTTTTCCTTCCTGTTTCAGTTTTGGTAGTGGATATATTTCTAGGAATTTGTCCGTTACTTCCAGATTGGTCATTTTATTGGCATACAATTGCTCATAATATTCTCTTATTCTTTTTATTTCTGCTGTGTTGGTTGTGACCTCTCCTCTTTCATTCTTGATTTTATTTATTTGGGTCCTTTCCTTTGTGTTCTTGATGAAACTGGGTAGTGGTTTATCAATTTTGTTAATTCTTTCAAAGAACCAGCTTCTGGTTTCATTGTTCTGTTCTACTGTTTTGCTTGTTTGTTTGTTTGTTTTTGGTTTCTATAGCATTAATTTCTGCTCTAATATTTATTATTTCCTGTCTTTTTCTGGTTTTGGGTTTTATTTGCTGTTCTTTTTCCAGCTCCTTAAGGTGTAAGTTTATGTTGTGTACCTGAGATCTTTCTTCCTTCTTTAGGAAGGCCTGGATTGCTATATACTTTCCTCTTTTTTTTTTTTCAACGTTTATTTATTTTTGGGACAGAGAGAGACAGAGCATGAACGGGGGAGGAGCAGAGAGAGAGGGAGACACAGAATCGGAAACAGGCTCCAGGCTCCGAGCCATCAGCCCAGAGCCTGATGCGGGGCTCGAACTCACGGACCGCGAGATCGTGACCTGGCTGAAGTCGGACACTTAACCGACTGCGCCACCCAGGCGCCCCTATATACTTTCCTCTTATGACTGCCTTTGCTGTGTCCCAGAGGTTTGGGGTTGTGGTGTTATCATTTTCATTGACTTCCATATACTTTTTAATTTCCTCTTTAACTGCTTAGTTAGCCTATTCATTCTTTAGTAGGATGTTCTTCAGTCTCCAACTGTTTGTTATCTTTCCAAAGTTTTTCTTGGTGTTGATTTCGAGTTTCATAGCATTGTGGTCTGAAAAGATGTACAGTATGATCTCGATCTTTTTGTACTTAAGGCTTGTTTGTGTCCCAGTATATGGTCTATTCTGGAGAACATTCCATGTGCACTGGAGAAGAATGTCTATTCTCCAGCTTTAAGGTGAAATGTTCTGAATATATCTGTTAAGTTCATCTGGTCCTATGTGTCATTCAAAGCCATTGTTTCCTTGTTGATTTTTTTGTTAGATTTTCTGTCCATGGCTGTGAGTGGGGTGTTGAAGTTTCCTACTATTATGGTATTGCTATTTATGAATTTCTTTATGTTTGTGATTAATTGATTTATATATTTTTGTGGTTCTGCATTTGCACATTAATGTTTATTATGGTTAGGTCTTCTTGGTCTATAGACCCCATGATTATGATATAATGCCCTTCTGCCTCTCTTGATACAGACTTTATTTTAAAGTCTAGATTGTCTGATATAAGTATGTCTACTCTGACTTTCTTTTTTTGACCATTAGCATGATAGATGGTTCTCCATTCCCTTATTTTCAATCCGGATGTGTCTTTAGGTCTAAAGTGGGTCTCTTGTAAACAGCATATAGATGGCTCTTGTTTTCTTTTCCATTCTGTTACCCTATGTCTTTTGATTGGAGCAATGAATCCATTGGTGTTTAGAGTGAGTACTGAAAGATATGAATATATTGCCATTATGATTCTTGTAGAGTTGAATTTCTGGTGGTGTTCTCTGGTCCATTCTAATCTTTGTGGCTTTTGGTATATATATATATATATATATATATATACACCAATAATATATATCTAATATATATATTATATATAAATATAAATATATATTGGTATATATATGTAAATATATATATATACACCAATAATATATATCATATATATATATATATATATATATATATATATATATATATATATATATAAATCTTTTCTCCCCTCCGTGAGTCCCCCTTAGAATTTCTTGCAGGGCTGGTTTACTGGTCACAAACTACTTTAATTTTTGTTTATCTGGGAAACTTTTAATCTCTCCTTCTGTTTTGAATGACAGCCTTGCTACATAGAGAATTCTTGGCTGCATATTTTTGAGTTAGCACATTGAATACGTCCTGCCACTCCTTTCTGGCCTGCCAAGTTTCTGTGGATATGTCTGCTGCAAACCTGATCTGTCTTCCCTTGTAGGTTAGGGATCTTTTTTCCCTTGCTGCTTTCATGATTCTCTCCTTGCCTGAGTATTTTGTGAATTTGACTGTGATCAGCATTGTTGATGGTCAGTTTTTGTTGAATCTAATGGGGGTCCTTTGTGTCTCCTGGATTTTGATGTCTGTGTATTTCCCCAGGTTAGGAAAGTTTTCTGCTATGATTCGCTCACATAGGCCTCTACCCTTATTTCTCTCTCTTCTTCTTCTGGGACCCCTGTGATTCTGATGTCCCATTTTAATGAGTCACTGATTTCTCTAATTCTTAAATCATGTTCTTTTGCCTTAATCTCCCTCTTTTTTTCATCTTCCTTATTCTCTATAAGTTTGTCCTCTGTATCACTGATTCTCTGTTCTACCTCACCCATCCTTGCCGCTGCAGCATCCATCTGTGATTGCAGCTCAGTTATAGCATTTTTAATTTCATTCTGACTAGATTTTACTTCTTATTTTCTCTGAAGAAAGGGATTCTAATATATTTTTGACCCCAGCTAGTATTTTTTTTATCATGATTCTAAATTCTGATTCAGACATCTTGCTTGTACCTGAGTTGGTTAAAACCCTGGCTGTCGTTTCTTCGTGCTCTTTCTTTAGGGGTGAATTCCTTTGTTTTGTCTTTTGGAATGGAGAAAAGGAATTAATGAGGCAGAAAAATTGAAATTTAAAGAATTTTAAATTAAAAAATATTAAAATTAAAAATTACACACACACACAAATCGAATTGATGATGCTAGATCCTGGTGTGTTTTGGTCTGCGTGTTGAAAGAGGTTTGACAGAGTAGAGAAAGAAAAAAAGGTGGGGGGGGAGAAAATAAAGGAAATCATTTGAGAATTTGAAAAAATGAATACACTGAAGTAGAGTAAAATGAGGTGATGGGGGTAAAATAGAATTTGAAAAAAATATACACAAAAGTAAAGAATATAGTAGAAATAATTAAAGAAAATATTTTTAATAAAAATTAAAAATAAATATGATTTTTTCATTTTCTGTATTTAATACAAAGGAAAAGAAACAAAAAAAGAGAAAAATGATAAAAAAAGAAAAAAGATTGAAAATTTGAAAAAGTGAATACAGTATAGTAGACTAAAATAAAATGATGAAGTAAGATAGAATTTGAAAAACAATACATAAAAGTGAAAAATATTGTAATAAAAATTAAATAAAAATATTTTAAAAAGTAATTGAATGTAAAAATGAAGTTTTTATCTTTCTGTATTTAAGAAAAAGAACAGAAATGAAAAAGAAAAAAAAAGTAAAACAAAGGAAAAAAAGGAAATTGTTTGAAAATTTGAAAATGTGAGTACACTGAAGTAGACTAAAATAAAGAGGAGCCAAGATGGCAGAATAGCATAGAAGTTTTTTGTGTGTCTCGCGTCCATGAAATCAACACTAAACCATCCTACACACCTAGAAAACTGGAGGATTAATACAACAATCCACACAACCTGAACCACAAAATTCAGTAGGTACATGGCACAGAGAGTTGAACTTGGGAACGAGAAACCATGAAAGGTACGGAACCACTTTTACAGGCGGAGAGAGGCAGAGACTGGGGGGTATAAGAATATGGGGAAAACACCCCCCCCAAAAGCAGCTGGAGAGAAAGTGGAAAATTGGAAATAGCCACAGGGACTAAAGTAAATAGGGAGAAAGGAGAAAGGAGAAAGGAAAAAGGAGAAAGGAGAGGGTTTAAATTCCATTAAGAGTGTAAACAAGGAGACTGCAAAGGCTGCAACTCCACAGCTCGATACCTGGCGGTGCTCTGGTGGGAAGGGTGAATCCCCAGGAACAGAGTGTGGTCTGGGAGGTTCTTGGGCCCATGGGGAAAAGCAGTTCCACTGCTGTAAGGACATTTGGTAGAGACTATTGAAGCCACCTGCTCCCAGCAGACTCCAGAAGGCAGCCACATTTGCTGGTGCTGGGGCAAGGTCGTTAAGGGTGAAGCTTGGTGCCAGATGCGTGTTGTGATTTTCCATAATCCCTGAAATGCTGCTGCTACACTGCCTGGCGAACTTTTTCTGGAGTGGGCTGACACCTGGCCACAGTCTCGGGGCACCAGCAACAACAGAGTCCAGTGGGCATTCCTGGGTGCAGCCGGTATCAGGACATTGCTCATTCAGCCATTGCTCAGTGAGACCCTTCTGCAGAGTGGCGGAATGTGTCAAAGTCACAGTCCTTTGGAAATAAGGGGCAGGGAAAAACTTGGGAAAAAACTGAGAGAAAACTTGGGAGAGAGGTACTGCCTGGGGCCTGGTCATGGAGAGTGAAAAAGTGGGGAGTGGATGAGAGCTAAAGACAGAGGATAGATGCGTGATGGCTGATCGGGGAGAACAGATGGGTAGCTGGGTGGTGCCATTTTCACTGCTCCTGTGCATGCGCATATGCACCTAGGAATGCTGCAACAACCCACCCCAGTAGGCTGGCAGCGCCATCTAGTGGAGATCAGAGCCCCTCCCAACTGGGCCAACTTCACTCTTCAAGAATACAAGCCTCACAGCCAGATTAATTTATGGACTATAAAGAGCTACATAGACTGACTGCTAGGGGAAAACGAAGCAATTTCAGTCCGACTTCAATGTGTTAACAGGTTCATCTATTCAATTTTTTTTCTTTCTTTTTTCTCTTTTGCAATTCTTTTTTCTGGAATACAGAAAGAGAGAAAAATTCATTTTTATTAAAAATATCTTTCTTTAATTTTTATTACTATATTTTTTACTTTTGTGTAAATTTTTTCAAATTCTACTTTACTTCCACCATTTTATTTTAGTCTACTTCAGTGTACTCACCTTTTCAATTTTCCATTTTGGATGACTTATCACAAACTAAAGGTGGAAGGGTAGTATCATCTTTATCATTTTCATTCCATTTTAAATGGGATAATAAAGGATTTGCCAGCAATTAGTGTAAATCCTTTTCCATTACAATGTTTCCACTATTTGTAAGGGCAACACACATAGAAATAGGCCTAAGGAAGCAGATATCACATAAACACCAGAAGTAATTATTCAGCAGGAAAGGCTGAAGTAAATGGACTATTTTAGTTTTGTTTTGTCTTCCTTGTTGTTCCTTAAGGTTTGTGTCATCAGCAGTAGTGAATGAAATAGATTGGGAATTGCAGGACAGCTATTGTTTACACACTGTGACTCACAACAATATTTACTTTTAAAAAAAGAGATAATGTGGGGCACCTGGGTGGCTTAAATGGTTAAGCATCTGACTCTTGATCTTGGCTCAGTCATAATTTTACATTTCGTGAGTTCAAGCCCTGCAATAGGCTTCTTGCTGAAGGCACAGAGCCTGATTGGGATTCTCTCTCCTTCTCTCTCTGCCCCTCCGTTGCTTGTGCTTTCTCTCTTTCTCAAAATTAAATGCATGAATTTAAAAGAAAATAAAAATAAAAAATAAAAACAGAGATAACACCATCCTGAATTAAATATAGTTTGCAAAAAAAAAAAAAAGTGTCTTCCAAAATTATAAATTCTACTGATTGGGGGGAAATTAACGTAAGGCAGAAAAAATTCATCTGATTAGAAGATAAGAATTTTAAGCCCTGAGTTGTGGAGCATTTAACAACAGTCACAGGAGAAATTAAAAGATACTTACATATCATAATATTCTTAATATAAAATCTCTGTCACTTGAGCAAGATAAATGTGGGTGTTTAAATGGTAAAATGGATCTTAACATTAAGGAAGTTGTTTTGAGCTTAGAAGAAAATTAAATTTGTTATTATATTTAAAACTTACCTAATATTTTATTTTTTCCATTTAATATTTGAATATTCTTCTGTATTCACTATCTGTAAATAAGCCCTGATGCCTATATAAACATCTATTGGGATAGTGTATGATAAATGCTCACTCAATGATAGATAGGACCTAGAATTTAAGAAAATAAGCTTTTCTTCCTCCCCAAAGGACCTTTTTATATGAAGAATTTTCACATATTTTCACATACCCGCCACAATAAGGCATAAATGGCCCCCTTACTGTGAAGCTGATAAACACTGGAAAGAGCTCTGCATTAGGTTCAAGGGTGTACACCTCTAACCACAAGAAGTAACTTTGAGTCTCGATGTTATTCTGTCATATACTGAACCATAGGGCATACAGCCCTACCTTGGAGTCAGGTGGACTTAGGTTTGCATCTTAGCTCTGCACTTACCAGTTCTCAACAAGCAAACCCTGGTTTTTCTCTTCTGCAAAATGGGGACAATAGTACATATCTCAAGGAGTTGTAGTAAAAATTAAATAAATAATGGATAAAATACTTAAGATAATTGTTAGAGCATGACTAGTCTATCTTAATTCATACTGGCTGTGAAAGTAGGTAATTTGGCAAATACTATATTTGGTTTTGTTTAATAATAACTATTTTTCCAAAACCTTAAGAACTATAGTGTGAGAAAATTGTCTCACAGATTATTCCTGTATCACATTTCTGTTTATTTATTTATTTATTTTTAATGTTTAAGTATTTTTGAGAGAGACAGAGACCAAATGCGAGTGTGTTTGGGGCAGACAGAGAGAGACACAGAATCTGAAGCAGGTTCTGGGCTCCAAGCTGTCAGCACAGAGCCCGACATGGGGCTTGAACTCACAAGCTATGAGATCATGACCTGGCCCAGAGTCAGACGCTCAACAGACTGAGCCACCCAGGCACCCCATATTTCTGTATTTTTTAATTGTTCCAGCCAAACCTGCAAGCTGTCAGGCAGTGACTACAAATTATCTCCTCAAACTCAGCTCTATATAAGAAATTGGTGAGACTGATCGAACGTTGTGCTAAAGACAGTAAAATTTTATGTGAGTCATGTATACCTCACCTTTAGATTAGGTTTTGTTTCTCTAAAGTTCTCCAGTTGGTATGCAATTATCTCATGGAGCCAAAAATAATGAATCATGAAACACTGGCTTATTACATGCTTTTAAGATTTCTTTTTATCAGAGCGTGTAATCAAAATTACCTTAAGACTCAGGAGAATGCAGTTTTATGAAGGCAAGAAAATCCTTAAAGAAAAGCATTAATAAGATAATGTAGGCTATAGGCCAAATGGAAGACATGGGACAGACAAAGCGGAAAGACCCATAGAAGAGAAAGGTATAAAAAGGAAAGAATTGGAATGCCAAATAATAACCATCTCATTCCATTTAGGCTAGAAAAAACCCTGAATTAAATATGATAGGAAAGAAGAGTTAAGTTTTGATTATGTGTATAAGAGAAAGAAAGAAAGAACATGCAAGAGAGAAAGAAGAGAAGAAGAGGGAAAGAAAGGAAGGAGGGAAAGAGAAAAGCTTTTCTACATATCTCACTCACATATCTCATGACATACTGTAATGCTGCTAATATTAAACTGGGTAAAGATAACACAGGATTGGATACAATTATCCTTAACACTTTTCTCATATTTGCTTTATCTCACCTTGCTTCTCCTAGGATTATGAGTCAGCAGGAGAAAAAACAATGTTATCCCAAATGGATAGATCTGAAGGTGACTTGATGCTGTTGAAGCTAGAATTGAATCAGGATTGTGTGCCATTATTTGGAGCAGTGCTTTTAAGTTTCAGATGAAGAACAGGTCTTGAACAACTTATATCTTTCAGTGGGAGTAGTTATAGTTTATTTTTTTAAATAAGGTATTAGGCCAATACATTTTCTATTATAGATAATCATGTTTTGTTCCCTGAATTATTCTAGAAGATAAACCAGCTTGCACCTTGAGAATGACATGGTGAAATATTTATGTTGTCACTGGATTTGATTATTAAAATTTTTTTTGCTCTTCCTGCAGGCAGGCTGTTTGTGACTAATTCTGTGTAAGTGGGAGACCTGTGGCTTGATTCTAGCAAGGTTGCAGAAGCAGGCTGCAGTAGCATGATGTTGATTCTATTTTCTGGGTTGTGCTTTGAATAGATTTTTATCTGTAGAGCATTTATTAGGCAGACAAGTTTTTGGTGATCTTCTTCCACTGCTCAAATTCTTGCCTCTAGCTATCTTTTAAAGATTCTACAAATCTTTTGCCTCTGGGCTCTTCATGCTTGTTTGTGGCTTTCAGAAAGTTTTCCTTCTGATAATGTGCTTTTTCTGAAAATTGATGATAGTAAATTATTAGGTAATGGCACCAAGTGAAAAAGTTCTTGATGAGGTGCCAGTTACATCAAATAAGCAACAGGAAGCTAATTGCTTGCATCTTTAAAAATACCCCATTCTCTCATACATTACTACTCATGACTTACCTAGTTTTGTGTTTCTGCTGTTCTTTTGAATCAAAATTAAATTTCTTCCTTATACTTAAAAGTAGTGAAAAAGCAGCAGCTTTAAAATAATCTCTCCAATGTGTCTCTGCTTATATGTTTAAGGAACCACAATGCTAGGTTTCTGTTTATTTCTCTGGCTTCTTTCTTATTCCCTTTGTGTCGTGTCCCTCTTTACTGGCCTAAGTAGATTGCTCTTAGCTTCCTTTGGTTTTTATATCCTCTCTATTGGCCTCTTATTCTTTTTTTTTTTTCTCTTTCATATTTTTTAGTGTCATTTACAAGTGTTCTTAACTTATGTTAATTAAACTGATGAATTGTAACTATAAATTTTATTTTACCTCTTCTTGCTTTTTTAGTTTACTATCTTAGATCAATAATTCAATCTGTATTTTATCTGTTTATTTTGCATTTTGCATTTACTTGGATGGAACTCTTATACTACAATGGCAATTACTGAAAATTTTTAGTATGATTTGGAGAAATAAAGACGTGCAAATATAGCTTCCAAACACAGTTAATAACACAACCAACTTTATAGAGATTTTCAGGAAAGTAGTATCATTTTCTCTAGAAGTTCTTAAGGAATTAATGAATAAAATAAGATCATGTGCATTGTGTACATTTACATGCACAGTTGATAACTAAATATATGTAGATAGCATACCTGTGTTTTAATTAACCGTTTTAATAAATAGCAATTCATTCCTAGATGTCCATTTTACCTTTTGTATAAGTTACATTTTTACTATTAGAAATTATATTAATGTAATTTTCTTCTTGAATGTTTATAAACTGTAAAGATCTTCCATGATGCAGTTTTCATATTTTGGTGTTGTTTTCAATATTTGTAGCAGAGACTAGGTACTAACCCAATTTTTTATCTCTTTTCCTGGGTCACATGTTATAATAGTTCCTGGGTAATGGTGATCATGCATTTGAGTTCTAGGCAATGAAATATGATTAGAAGGCTGTAAGTCATATTTGAACCTGTCCCTTTCATTCAATAATGGGGCTCCATTTTGTTGAGGAGGAAGAACTTCCTCTATGCTACAAGGTCCTTCTAGCTGGACTTAGAATCAAATGGACATGACAGAGTAACAAGAGAAAATGAAATTTAATAGGCATATATATGTATGGGGAATCTACACAGACATGAGATTCCAAAAACAATGAGACAGCATGAATTTTATATGAACTAAGGAGAGGGGTAGGGTCTTAGGATACATAGGAAAGGAAAGCCATTAGCAGGAAGGCAAACCATGTTTTGAAAAACAAAGTTGTCCTTTTATGGGGGTGAATTTCTTAGGTAAAAGTTAGTCTTTGTTAATAGTTCTCTTCCTGGTACAGGTGCCTCATTCAAATGTAAATTTAGGCAATTGAGGATCAGCAAGAGAGCTTTTCCTGGATCTGCTGGGTTTTGATTACTTTTAACTCAAAATAATATTCATGCCAAAGTGGCCCATCTTGGGGCAGCCTTCCCTTGGCCCCTACAGTTCCCTCCTCTAAAACTTCCGTGAAGTTTCAAACATTAAAGGTTGCACTGGTAAATTAATCCATCTCATTGAACCAGTCTTAGTTCTGACAATAGATCAGTTTGGTTAAACTCATTTCAGGAGTTGGTGATGCAGATGTGTTTTCAAAGTTAGGCCTATGCTTCCAGAAGTCAGGGATTAAACAAGAGGCATTTCTACAGAAAGAAAAGAAAGCAATGGTTAATGGTTAGGTCAAAATAAAAATCAGTTTCTGAGTTCTGAGGATAGTCAGCGGAGAAGATTTCTAGATGTCTAACTTGAAGCTTCTACTTGTCTAGAGTGGTAACAACCCCCAGATCAAATCTGCAAACCTTGTTTTGAAAACAGAACTACAATGTAGAAGGGGTTTTCTTCCTTCTTCTGATTGGAAAGCTGCTTAATTGGGAATGTCATATGAGTTATAATGAGAAATAAAATATTATTGTGTTATGCTACTGAGATTTGAGGGTTTATATACAACATCTAGAATTACTTTTAACAAAACAACATCTACCAAAAAGAGGTACTAGAATTAAATACAAAATGTTTTGTTAACTACAAATTTCAGATAAGCAATGACTAAGATTTTTAAATATAACTATGCCCTATACAATATCTGGAATATACTTATACTAAAAAAAAGTTTATGTAAAAATCAAATTATACTGAGTGTCTTGTATTTTTATTTGCTAAATCTGATAACACCACTCCAAAAAGATCCTGTGTGATAATAGTTATCAGATTTAAAGACATTTGTCCCTCCTTATGACTTTCTTGATTTTCTAGTTTCAGGCATTTAGAAAATAATTAAAATACTCTATTTTAATTTTAGTGAAATAGTTTAGTATTGGTGAAAAAAACCACTATAGTGAAAATTTTCTAACTATTGTTTAAAAGAGATAGCATGAGATAGGGGAGGAGCAGAGAGAGGGGGAAAGAGAAAATCCCAAGCTGGCTCCATGCCCAGTGTGGAGCCTGACACAGGGTTTGATCCCAAGGCTGTGAGATCATGACATGAGCCAAAATCAAGAGTCAGTTGCTTAACCAATTGAGCCACCTAGGTGCTCTAAAAGTATTGTTTTTTAGGGGCGCCTGGGTGGCGCAGTCGGTTAAGCGTCCGACTTCAGCCAGGTCACGATCTCGCGGTCCGTGAGTTCGAGCCCCGCGTCGGGCTCTGGGCTGATGGCTCAGAGCCTGGAGCCTGCTTCCGATTCTGTGTCTCCCTCTCTCTCTGCCCCTCCCCCGTTCATGCTCTGTCTGTCCCAAAAATAAATAAACGTTGAAAAAAAAATTTTTTTAAATAAAAGTATTGTTTTTTAAACCTTGTACAGTATCAACATATTTCCCAATATTATTTTTTAGAAGACCCTAAAGTATGTATTTAAATGTTTGGCTAATATTAAAAATATAATAATTACTTTTCCATTTTCTCTTTCTTGGCTGCTAAAAATATTTTGATTTCTTTCTCTTCAAGTCTGTACCTTGTTGGATTTTATGCAAAGCTTTTATTTATCATGGAACTGCATCTCTCATTTTCCTGGTTAATTTCCTGTTGGTTAATTTAGCGACATCCTGTTCTATTTTGGTAACTATCTCATTTGGTAACTATCTCATTGGTTTACCTCTGCATATCTTCCAGGACAGCCTACAATACTTTTGGTCTTTCATATCAGTAAATGTTTATTCCATTGTGAAAACTCTCAGAGTCCTTTGAGTGGCTCATCCTCACTGTGTGTACATTGTTCTTACCCCATTGGAAAATCTAGCAATCTTAGCCAATTGGCATCTCAGACAGCCGAAAGGCAAACTGTTGCCATAAAGCTCAATCTATTTATTAACAAAAGATAATGTTTATGACTTCCTTACCATGGGCCTGTCTGTGTGGTAAGCACATTATACAATTAATATATACATAATTTACATATACATTTATGTGTTTATTCATATTTATAAGTAATTATTATATTTATATATGTATATCATATTTATTATGATATTGTATATATATCAATATATATTGTGTGTATATATATATGATCACCCAAGCAGACTCAGGAAATTCATATCATTATTATTGCCAGTTTAAAATGAAAAACTGAAGTGAAATAATTAGTTCAGGTTGCCATCAGCACCATCAGCACAACTGTCTGTTAAATAAACAAGTAGGTTCTAAAGAGTAACATCATGAAAATGAAGTGGCAAAATTTATTTCACATAAATTGGAGAGGGAGAATCCTGGATCCTCAGATAGTAAGAGCCTCTGAAGATCCAAGACAATGTAATGCTTCTCTGGTCTAAGCGCAGGTCATCTAAGGATATGCCAGAGTGGGCTGGAGAGAACCCTGAGCTTAGAGGACATGTTTGAATTATAACCTCCATATGGTGGCTGTAGGCTGAGGGTATATTTCTATATCTCTGATTTTCAGCTTCCTTTTTTTCATGAAGCAATAGAATGTTCAATTACACAAATAATTTTACTCTGAGAGGATTTTTATCTGTCTTGTCCACATTTGAAGAAATGTGTACATTTGAGAAATATGTAACTGTCCTAATAAAGTGCTTTCCAATGGGGCATGTCATGCTTCCTCCACCCACCAATGTGTGGATAATATTATTGTAAGGTAGAATTGTAGACAACATAATGTTGAAACAACATTTTGTATATAAAATGTATGAATGCTTGGTAAAAAATAAAAAAATATTCTTAAACCATTAAGAAAAGTTATAAATATCTGATGATACATATTTCAAATATTTTCAATAAAAATTGAAAACTTTTACAAGGAAGGATCTAATTGATTATAAAACTTATTTAATGGCTATCTCACCCTAGATGAAATGGTATGCCATAAAAAGTTGCCTTTTTTTGTTGTTAACGTTTATTTTGTGGGGGGTGGGAAGAGAGATGTGTAGGAAGGGCTGAGAAAGTGAGGGAGAAAGAGAATCTCAAGCAGGTTCTGCATTGTCAGAGTGGAGCCTGATGCAGGGCTCAAACTCAGAAACTGTGAAATCATGACCTGAGCCCAAATCAAGATTCTGATGCTTAACTGACTGAGCCACACAAGCACCCCTCAAAAGTAGCTTTTTAATTACTTATGTATTACTTTTGGTGTGTCCATTTTTGGCTATAGTTTTTATCTAAAAAAATAATTATAACTCAAAATAATTACTTTTTTTTTCAATGCTTCCTTGCTTCAAAATGTTTTCCATTTGTACTAGCATCTTTGTGTGCTGTAATAACTGAATGATTATACATTGGCCAACTCATTGGTTGATTTGAGGTTATGAAATGTACATATTACTATTTTGGAGACATTATAAATTTTATCCTTATTTACTGATAATTCACATGGCTCTAAACTTTGGGCAGACAAGAATTTATTACCAGGCAATTTGTACAGCTGCAGGATCAGGTCTCATGCTTGGTTTACAAGAACACCTCTCTGTCATTGGACTTAAAACTGCCTCTATGAACAGGAAAGCAGCCACTGTCACTGAGGGAACTTGCCAAGTCAGGAAGCTTCTGGTTGCAAATCTCCCATGTTTCTGCCATGGATCTTTTTCTCAAAAGTGTTGCTTTGTGACTGACCCTCCTCCCTTTTCTCTGCCTAATCACATTTGAATTAAATACTTCCAAATATATTGATAAAATGCAAATCACAGTTAGAAATCAGACTCAAAGGAAGTCTGACAATGTAGTATTAACATTTTAGTCTCTGCAGTGCAATACATTAAATGAGGGTTTCACATCCTCAGTGCTATGGATATTTTAGGCCAGATAATTCTTTGTTGAAGGGAGTTGTGCTATGCATTGTAGGATGATTAGACTATACTCACTACATGTCAATACTCTCCCCATTGTGACAGTCAAAAATACCTACAAACAATGCCAAATATCCCCCTGGGTACAAAATCACCCCATTTGAGAACAGCAGCATTAGACAGTGCTTTGCATTCTGCAGGTCACCACACATTACAGAGTTATAAAATTGATATTTTAAAAACACATAAAATTAGAATAAAATGTATACAGTTTCTTACTATTTATACTAAACTATACAATAGAAAACACAAATATCTTAATAGGTAAGTATAGTTTCATAATATTTTCAATTCTGTCAATTTGTGTGTATGTGTGTTTACTGGACTTAAAGACTAATATATTTCCTATTGTGAATATCAATCAATTTTATATTGTGGATAGTTGTCAAAAGGTTTTAAAACAACTTGATTACAAGGTTGCAGAAGTAGAGCAAACCTGGGGCACGTGGGTTCCTCGGTTGAGTGACTGGCTGTTGATTTTGGCTTAGGTCATGATCTCATGGTTCGTGGGATTGATCGCACAGTTTGTGAGATCAAGCCCCAGGTCATCAGCATGGAGCCTGCTTGGGATTCTCTCTCTCTTTGCCCCTCCTCCACTTGCACTCTGTCTCTCTTTCTCTAAATAAATAAATAGATAGATAAATAAATAAATAAAGTAGAACAAAGAGGTCCACAGTATACTCAACAATATTTTTTATTCTAAATATGACCAAAAAAGATCAATCAGCATTTCTTCTACTGCCTACACTATATCCCTCCCTATATAAAATTATGTATTATTGAACTTGCTTGTCTAATCTTTCTCTAATACTACTATACCACCTATAATCTGTCTTACATGTGCTGGATGACAGATATATGGCTCCATAATTTTTACAATTTAAGTATTTTCTTCCATACTTATTGGCAATCACATACATGTGATAAGTATGATAAAAAAATAAATTGCAGAGTTTCGTCTCATCTTATTCTTCTGGCTAACCCCCCCTCCCCACATATTGTTAAAAGGAGCTTTTATTATTAAGACTAAAAGTTGCAATTTGATAGATATGCATCCAGTGACATATTTAGAAATATCTGTGGATAAGCCACAATATTGCCAATCTGTACAACTAAGATAAACATAGAAATGATTAGAGGCCAGTCTATTTTGTAGGACATTCTTGGACACTTGGGTGTGTCAGTTGGTTCAGCATACAACTTCGGCTCAGGTCATGATCTTGTGGTTTGTGAATTCTAGCCCCTTATCGGGCTCACTGCTGTCAACACAAAGCCTGCTTCATATCCTCTCTCTCCTCTCTCAGCCTTTTCTTTGCTTGTGCTCTCTATCAAAATAAATAAATAAAAAATAAATAAACATTAAAAAACGTATTTTGTAGGCTATGTTATGCTTATTGTGCAAATAAGAATAATGTCCGTACCAAAGAGTATGACTCAACAAGTTCATTGACTAAGATCCTACAAACACTAAATATTTTTGAAATAAAGTATCTATATTAAATATATCCACTAATATTTTTGTGACTAAACTATTTTAACCCTTTAAAGTGTTTTTAAATTTCATATATCACACAGGAACCCAGTGTCAAACTATGTTCATTACAACATTTCTACTCAATGCATAGTGTGTTGTTACTTAAGTTAATCCAGCATTATACTTTATAATAGAAAGATAAAACCACCAAGATGCAGATTTACATAATGTTTCTTCATTAAGGAAGCTATTAACCTTTACATGATTCATTTTAAGATTCAACAATAGTCTAATAATTAAATAGTAAAGTTCAATTTACACTATCAAGGAATAATCTTATTATATTGTTAGCCATATTAGTTATGTATTTAATACAAAGAACACAACTATAGTAGACAATACCACATGTTAAAGAATTATGTTTTCGGTGCTTATTTTTTCTGGTACCTCACTAAGGTTATTCTTTTAAAAAGAATGTCTTGCTAGTGATAAAAATATGATATGAAATGATTTGCTTGTATGCAGTAAATTTCAGCTTCTTATCAGATATGCTCAACAATCCTAAAAGGTTTCATTGTTCTTTCATTCCAGCATAACAATTTTTGACATAAAAGTCAAAACTATATATATATATATATAAAGTTCTGCATTTAATAAATCTATCTATTTTGCACAGCCCTCATGTTGAAGCCATGTTGACAAAATTCACTGAATTCCAGAATTTTTTTTTTTTAGTTTTTTTTTTCAACGTTTATTTATTTTTGGGACAGAGAGAGACAGAGCATGAACGGGAGAGGGTCAGAGAGAGAGGGAGACTCAGAATCGGAAACAGGCTCCAGGCTCTGAGCCATCAGCCCAGAGCCCGACGTGGGGCCCGAACTCACGGACCGCGAGATCGTGACCTGGCTGAAGTCGGATGCCCAACCGACTGCGCCACCCAGGCGCCCCTGAATTCCAGAATTTTTGATGACTACATTTGTCACCAGATCCTAAAGTCTTACATTTTGCCAGTTCATGTTTTAGACCTCAGGGAACTCCAGAGTTAAATAATTCAGTGCCAGGACTTGCTTTATGGACATATCATCAAGTCTTGTCATGACTCTGTATCAATGGAAGCATTTTCATCAGTGTTTAATTTTCTCACCCTGCCCCATGTGTTCCTTTACCACATTTTCACATAAGTCAGGAAACATTATACAATCATGGGAAAAGTTTTGCTGTCAGTCAAGTGAGGCAGGACTGTAAAAACCATTCCATTTTCTCTTTTCCCCCAGGGCCAGTTTTAAGCAATTTTATGAAGTAAATTTTAGCAGCTCCCAGAATTCCACTTCTGGCCCCTGCTTTATGTAATAAACACAACAACTTCTTAAGGTTTATTTTATAACTGTTTAAGCAAGTTTGGGATTTGGAACAGAACACCTGACTTAACACACATTGTCTACACATTCAAATAGTGCTGTGGCATGACTCTAGACATAGAGATTGAATAATTAATGTCTAGTTCTTTGCTGATCTTGTGGTGGCATAATTGATATTGCCTTCATTTCTGACTGCTGTGGTTCAGTTCCCAGTGCCCATTTTATCCCACTGAAATGAGATTATTGTGGATGATTGCTTGTTGTGTAGGGAGTATAGGAATCCTTACCATCCAAAATTTTGTCATAGTTAGGGATTTTCACTTGGTCACAGTAAATTCAGAAAATTAACAAAAATAATGACTGATGGACCAAATTAATATAATTTCTAATACCACTTTGGCTTGATACAGTGCAGTTTTGTGTGTGATTAAAATTCCAATTAAACTCCATCTTCTCAGAGCACCTTTTGTTCTAACACATCAGTAGAAGCAGCTTTATACTTGGAATAAAGAGGAGTAACTGTGCTGAGGTTTAGCAAATGTAAATCTGGTATTTCAAATACTGATCCATTTTATCAGAGCCTGATAATTTCTGAATACTTATTTATTAAGGAAGAAAATCACTTAAGTGCAGCATCTCTACCTTAAGGGGAGGCTATTATCTAGCAGATCTTTTTGTTTGTTTGTTTATTTTACATGATTAGATAACAAACTTCTGGTAATGTTTTTTCACTCCTGTGAAATCACATAATAATTTAATTTAATTATCAAATAATTTAAGGAACTACTAAACTCTAGCAAACTCCCAGACATGGTGAAAATAAAGAATATGGAAAATGTAGACTCTAGGACCTTCAAGATACTTGCAACCTAGTTAGGGAAGCAGATTATAAATATAGAAAAGTAGAATAGTGCACAAGTCAATTATAACATGACTTGTTATAGGGGGAATATTACAATAATATATGTTATTAGTTAAATGACAAAATGTTTTCAGTTATTGCTTTGACTCTACTTTGGCTTAAATGGACAACCAAGAGTAAAATACACTGAATGAATCATTGTATTTGCCCACTTATTTCCAATATATAGAACACGGATATGGTAGATAATACCACATGTTAAAGAATGATGTTCTAGGTGCCATTTTTTTTTTCTGGTACTCCATAACTTATGCTGTTTTTAGAATCATGTCTAGATTCCAGGTATACCAAGCTTCTCAGCCCAGCTCTGCAATTGTTGTAACAAGAAGTTCTAACTGCTTGCATGAAAATAAAATTATCATTAGAATCTAAATCCAAATTTAGAGCACTAAAGCTATGATTCTTTTGATGAATCATTTTCTGCAAGCTGTTAGACATCATGTGACAGAAGAAATGGTTATTAAAACTTTTGTCATCTGAGCTTTACTTTCCAAAATTGAAGTGCGTATATTTTAATGAAGGATCAAGGTATAATGCAACAAAACACTCTGTGTTTCCTCTTTAAGTGAAGTTATCAAACACTACTTGAGAATTAGGAAGTGGTATTTATTTTAAGAAGCTTTTAACAATTTAAAACACAAAGCACTTAAAGTCATCTTTGTGGCACTAAAACATAGAATAAAAATTTTGAGCAGTTATTTGGACATTCTTTCTTTATGTTTGAAACAACAAGACATTTGGAAATATGATAATAAAGTTTGTTTTTAATATTACATAATTACCAATGAAAAACTTATAGTAATGTTTTGGACATGAAAAATAGACATTAGTGCCTTTGATAATAAACCTACTTTTCTAATTAGAAATAGCCTTCTATGAAAATAAAGTTAGATCTGCACACAGTATCTTTAGAAAGCCACCATTAAAATAAAGATAACAAGAATGATATTGTCAGAAATCACATTAACAAAAATTTGAATTTCTTACTATAAGTCCCTGGAAAATCTCTTGTCGGTATAAATACAGAAGTTTGTGATTTTTTTTCTTGGAGCAGGGTGAGGGATGGAGTAAAAAGGAGTGATTCACAGCTCTCTAAAAAGATATGTGTTTATGTTCTTTCTGTAATTTGCCAGGGTTTCTCTCCCATCATCACCAGGGCACAGAGAAGAGAGAGCACTTTTACCATTTTACAAATGCAGCTGCTTGCAGAAAGACAACACAGTAGTGATAGGACTCTGTCAGGAAATACAAATGAGATATACAATCTGGCCTGGTTAACTTGATATTCCTGAAAGAGTTTATGCACCATTCTTAACCAAAGCAAAGGATTACCATAGATGTAGCTGGTACAAAGCTGAAAGAGGACCATTCTAAGCCCCTGTGTATTTGCTTTTTGGATGATGTGTGTTTTATTGTCTTTCCAAATAAAACACAGGTGTTCTCAGAACACAAAACTCATGCTTTATTACTTCTTTATCTCTGCTTGCTTTTTCTTTCTTTCTTTCCTCCTCCTCTTTCTTCCCTTTTTTCCTGAAATTTATTTTTGTTAGTGGCCAGGAAAGAGAAGGGCAAAGAGAATCCTTCCTATTCCATTTTTGCTTCTGAAAATTTAATCCTTTTCTTACATTACGATTTTATGTCAAGTCTAAGTTTAATTGCTTGGAAACAGGCTGTATATTTCTTTTGAAAAATTGCCCATGACATACGGACTTAAGGGACAAAAAAATTGGAAAGAAGTAGGGTGGGTGGGAAGAGACTAAAACTATTTCTTGCCCTAAGTATCTTTCAACTTTTGTCCATCTAGTAATAAAGAAAAACAAATCCTTGTATGTTTCACTTGGCCTCACAAGTGGTCTCTTAAAATGATAACGTACATTGCTTGTGTATTTCTGGTTCTTATTTGAGAAATGTTACTTGTGGGCTTCAGATGGCAGAGGAGGAGGGTGCCAAATGTTTCCATACATCATTTTCTTAATGTTGATTTCATGTGGTTACATTATGGAATACCAAAAATCTTCATCAATTCTGATCTTGGGCCTTCTACTGTTTCTGCATGAGGACATTTTTACATATCCTGCTTTACTGCTGCAAGAATCATTGTACAAAAATGCACACCCATGCCTAATGAGATTCTCTAAAGCAAATTCCTAGCTTCCCCCACCCTCCAAACATACATATAAAGTCGGGAAGTTCTCCTATAAGTAATGCATCATTTTGTCCAACTTTCAATTTTGGCTCAGGTCATGATCTCATGGCTCATGAGATTGAACCTTACACCCCGGCTCCACACTGACAGCATGGAGCCTGCTTGGTATTCTCTCTCTCTATCATTCTGCCCTTTGCCACCTCCTCAAAATAAATAAATGAACTTAAAAAAAAATCATACACTACAATCAAGCAGAATTTATCCCTGGAATGCAAGGATGGCTCAATATATGCAAGTTAACAAATGTGATACACCACATTAATAAAATGAAAGATAAGTATCATGTAATTCTATCAATATATGCAGGCAAATCATTTGATAAAATTCAATATCTATTTATGAAAAAAAATCTCAACAAATTGGGTGTAGGAAGAACATACCTCAACAAAAAAAAGGCCACATATGACAAACTCACAGTCAAAATACTCAATAATGAAAAGTACAAAGGTACAAAGCTTTTCCTCCAAGATCAGAAACAAGACTAGGACATCTTAGTATCTTAAAAAGTATCTTAGAAAGAAAACCCTTTTATTCTGAATAACACCAAAACTAATAAAAAATGAGAAATAAACTTAATTAAGAATGGGAAAGTTCTGTATACTGAAAACTACAAAACTTCGGTAAAATAAATACAAGAAGACACAAACATTCAGTAGGGTTTGTTCATGGATCAGAATTAATATTGCTGAAATGTCCATACTACCCAAATCCTTCTGTAGATTCAATTAAATGTTTATCAAAATTCCAGGGCATTATTTACAGAAATAAAGATAACAATCCTAAAATCAGTGTGGTACCAAAAAAGAGTTTTGAATAGCCAAAGCAATTCTGAGAAAGAAAAACAAATCTAGAGGCATCACACTTCCTAATTTAAACTATTCTACAAAGCTATAGTAATCAAATAGTATGCTATCTGCCTAAATAGACACATAGACCAATAGGAGAGAATCAAGAGCCCCCAAAGAGACCCTCACTTATAAGATCAGATATTTGACAAGAGTGTCCAAAATACTAGATGGGGAAAAGATAGTTTCTTCAATAAATGGTGTTGGAAAAAACAGATAATCACATGCAGAAAAATGCATTTTGGCCCTTATCTTACATCATTTACAAAACTAACTTTAAATGGATTAGGGACATAAACATGAGACCTAAAACTGAAAAACTCCTAGAAGAAAACATAGGAAAATCTCCCTGAGTCTGGTTTTTGAGTTCATTTTTGGATATGATAGCTAAAGCATACAAAACAGAGGTAAAAATTAATGATCATCAAACTAAACATCTTCTGGATAGCAAAAGAAACAATCAACAATATTAAAAGGCAACGTACAGAAATAGAGAAAATATGTGCAACTCATATATCTTTTAAGAGGTTAAGCCAAAATAATTAGGAACTCATACAACTCGATAGCAAAAAAAAAAAAAAAAAAAAAAAAAAAAAAAAAAAAAAGGAAAAAAGAAATTAATGCAATTAATAAATAGAGGAACTGAATAGGCATTTTCCCAAAGAATACACACAAACTGTTAATGAGTACTCGCAAAGGTGATTGACATCACCTTTCTAATCATCAGGGAAACACAAATCAAAATTATAATTAGATACCTGTTTCAATGGCTATTGTTAAAAGATAAGAAATAAGTGTTGGCAAAGATGTGGATGAATGGAAACAATTGTGTACTGCTGGTGAAAACGTAAATTTGTACAGCCATTATTGGAAACAGTAAGGAGGTTCCTCAAATAATTAAAATATTAGGACTACCAGGTGCACCTGAGTGGCTCAGTTGGTTAAGTCTTTATCTTCAGCTCAGGTCATGATATCATGGTTCATAAGTTCAAGCACCACATCAGGCTCTGCACTGACGGGGAGGAGCCTGCTTGGAATTGTCTCTCCCTCCCCTCTCTCTGCTCTTTCCTCACTTGCTCTATCTCTCACTCTCAAAAAACAAATAATAAAATAAACTTAAAATAAAATAGAACTACCATATGATCTAATCTTACTTCTGGGTATATAATACACAAAGAAAATGAAAACAGCATTTTGAAGACATGTCTGTTCCCCTGTTTATTAGAGTATTATTTACAATAGCTAAGACATGGAAATAATCTAAGTGACAATTGACAGATGAATGGATAAATACACACACACACACACACACAATGGAATATTTTTCAGCTATGAGAAAGAAGGAAATCCTGCTACTTGTGATAACGTGAATTATTTAAGGCAACATGCTAAGTGAAATAACTCACGTAGAGAAAGACAAACACTGTATGATACCTTTAGATGTGGAATCTTGAAAAACCAACTAATAGCAAAGAATAGAATGGTGGTTACCAGGGAGTGAGGTGTGGGGAAATGGGGTGATATTGATCAAAGTGTTCAAACTGCCAGATTCCAGTTATAACTTGAATAAGTTCTGTGGAAAGTGTGCACAATGGTAATTGTAGTTAATATTATTGTATCACACACTTGAATGTTGCTCAGAGAGTAGATCTTAAATGTTCTGACCTCAAAAATGAAATGGAGAGGGGCACCTAGCTGGCCCAGTCGGTTGAACTTCCAACTTTGGCCCAGGTCATAATCTTGTGGTTCATGAGTTCGAGCCTGAGATCATATTCTGTGCTGACAGCTCAGAGCCTGGAGCCTGCTTCAGATTCTCAGTCTCCCTCTGTCTCTGCCTCTCCCCAGTTCGTGCTCTGTCTCTGCCTCTCTAAAAATAAATAAAAACATCAAAATTTTTATATGAAGTGGTAATTTTGTGACATAATGAAAGTATTAATAATGCTATTGTGATAATCATTTTATAATATATATGTATCAAATGTTAATACATGCCCACATGTTGATATTTTAACACATTAAACTTATACAATGTTATATGGAAGTTATAGCTCAATAAAGGTAGGGAAATAAGTAACATATAGGCAGTATATCTACATTTATAGTGTAAACAGTCCCTTGTAATTTAAGATCTCAAAGTAACAACAAATAATCACTCATTTCAAAACTGTATTTGCTAACTATATTAGATTGAAATTCCCACACTAATTTCTTGTCCATTTGAGGCCCAGCTCAAAAAAGCTTTGTGAAATGCTATCAGCAACTTATATTTGAAGACCTACATTAAATATTTATTCACAACTTCTCTCAATATGTTTAGTTAATCTTTTTTGCTTCTAGAGGCACAAATTGAAATATCTACATATATCAATGAAGAAATTAAAATCACGAGACTTACCCAAGGTAACAAACTTAAAGGTCAACTTATCAACTGTACAACTTTGAGGGGAAAAAATGAGTATTGAGTACATACTGAGGAAAGAGTTCTACAATTAATAAAAGTGTTTCAAAGTGGTACAAAGACAAATTACCTATTGTAAACATAGCCTGGGAACTAAGGCTCAGGGAACTCAGTCAAAAGCTCAACTTTTTTAGCCAAATTTATTTGGAAAAAAAAAGTACCCTCTGGGAAGATATTGAACACTGGTTAATGTGTTTCCACTTTACATGATTATTAACTATAGTTTTGATCTTTCTTTGACAATCTAAAAATCTAATAATAATAACTGTTCATAGTGCCTTCTAGGCACAGTTACATTGTCTTTCTTAATCCTTAAATTAATCCAGACAGATACAATATTATCCCTGTTTTACAGACAAGAAAATTGAGACTTTCAGTGGTGGGCAAATTTTTACATAACTAATCCCAAGAAACCAAGAGTGTTTACTTTTCGATACTGAGCTTTCAAACATGATACTATCCTGTGATCTCATTAATTTATCCTCCAATAAATATCTATTGAACATTCATTTTTGAGTTAGATACTGATTTTGAAATATATATTTTACAAAGAATTATGCTAAATATAACATGGAATATTTTTTGCTTATTGATAAATATTTTTCACATAAAATAATTTTGGTTGATGAATTTTTTATATAAAAGTGATTTAGTATATTTGATGCCTGGTCTTTGATCACATTGCACATATATATTTTTTTTTTTAGTTCACTTCAGGTCATTGTTAAGACTGCAAATTCACATATAATTTTAAGCATCTACTTCTTGTCTTGAATTCTGCTGAGTTAGGTGTTACCACAAAGTTCTCTGTCTTCATAGGATCTATTATGGAGGGTTAAAACATGAAAAATGGGGTTATCTTACAGAGTAATGTGTGCCATAAGAGGAGAAATACTACAACACAATGGATATACCCACAGCAGAGATCTGAGCTCATCAGGGAAGTGTTCCCCAAAACAGGAAGTCTAAGGAGTCAGCTATGTTAAAAAAAAAAAGAGTTAAGGAAAATGTGTGAGAGGCCTGAATGAGAGAAAATAGGGATACTCTAGAAAGGGAAAGACGTTGAGTGGGTAAAGACTGCAGAGTCATTGGGAGTATAGAGAAAGCCATTGATATACAAGACCACGGGTTGTGCAAGCTAAACTAAGAAGATTAGACCAAGGGTCTTCAAACTTTTTCATCTACTTTAAAACTACATTTCTTTACTTTACCAACTTTAAAAAATAACAATTTACCCTTTAATGTGAAAGGTATGCATTTAGTTAACTTACAATCCATATTCTATAATGTTTTATAAGTGTACATATACATACATGTACTTTTGCTTATGTTTGTTTCAGTATTGGTTTCATTTGAAATAATAAATACTTTTAAATCTCTAATTTTGAAACACTAAATTCTGAAAGCATTTGAATGTCTCTTTACAAGCTACAGATATTAGCATTATATACTTGTCATACCCTACATTTCTCTAGGTTCCACTTATAAGGATAATGGTCTTTATGTTAAGCTATGACAATAAAGTTCTCTGTGCTTTGTCTATAAACTGATTAAAAATTGAACATAAAAGTGGTAGAAAGAGTTAAGATGATGAAGCAGCATAGAGACTCTGAGCTTGTCTCATCCTTGAAATGCAGCTAGAGCAGCAACAAACCATGTTGAACACATAGGATATTGATCTGAGGATTAATGTAACTATCTGCATAATTTGAGCCACATACTTGGCAGGTACATGGTGCAGAGAGGTGAACTAGGGAAAGAAAAAGCTGTGGAGGGTAAGGAGCCATTTTGAAGAAGAGAGGACAGAGATAGAGAAAGAGAAAGGGGGAGAGTGTAGTGCATCAGGATCATGCAAGAAAAGTACTCCCCCTGAAAGTAGCTAGAGAGAAAGAGTGAAAACACTCACAGAGGACTGAAAAAGAAATATTTTCCCCAAAACCATTGAGAAAGGAGAAAGGAGAGGGTTTCAATACCACCAGGATTCTAAAAAAAAAATGGAATACAGACTCTGAAGTTTTGGAGCTCAGTGCCTGATGGTGCTGTGGTGAGGAAGTAGGGCAAATCCCTAAGAGCAGGCAGTGTGGTTTGAGGACTCCGTAAACCACACAGGGAGAAGTGTTTCCCCTGCTTGGAGTGCATTTGGTAGAGGCCATAGGCCTCCCCCACATGCAGAGGTCCCAGTGGACCCCAGATGGCAGCCACATTTGCTGGTATTGGAACAAAGATGCCAGAGTGGTGCTAAATCTGGCACTGACTGTGTGTGGTGATTAGTTATAATCTCTGAACCTCTTCAATTGTGTGATTACATGAATGTTTTCTGGGGAAAGCCACACCCAGCCACTGCTCAGTGAGATCATTCCCTGGAGAGTTAGCAAGGGTCCAAGCCATGGGGGTCTCTGAAATATGAGGTATTGAAACACAACCCCATCCGAGACAAAACTCTGGAGGAAGGTGCCACCTGGAAGGCAACACTGACAAGGTAGAGGTGGGGAGTGGACTGAGACCTGTGCATGCACATGTGTACATGCACAAGAGCAACACACTGATTCACCCCAGTAAGTGGAGAACAGAGGCATTACACCAGGCCCCGGCCACTGCACCCTACAAGTACATTAACCAGAAGACCAGCACAAGTCATTCCACCTGCTTAGTGCACAAAGTATAGAGTGCTTCAGTTCTAGGGGAAAATGGATATAATTTCTTTCAGGTTTCTTTCCGTTTGCTGGTTAATTTATTGGTTTGTTTTCTTTGCTTCTGTATTTGCTTAAATTGTTTTTTTCTTTCTTTTCTTTCTCTTTCTTGGATACAGAGAGAAAATTTTAGTTTTTTACTTTATTTTTTTATATTAAAAAATTTTTATTCCACTTAATTTTCCATATTTTATTTTACTCTATTTTATTATATACTTTTTTGATTTTTAAATTTTTTCCTATTTTTTTCTTTCCCTCTGTTTTTTTTCTCTTATCTATCAAGCTTCTTTCAACAAGCAGACTGAAACACACCTAGTATTTCACTTCCTTTGATTTTTTGTTTTGCTTCTTTTTATTTTTTATTTTATTAATTTTTTCTTCCTCCAAAATGACAAAATGAAGGGATTCACCCCAAAAGAAAAAAAGGAAGAAATGACAGCCAGGGACTTATCAATACAGATGTAAATAAGATGTCTGGACTAATATTTAGAATTATTAAATTAAGAATACTAGCTGAAAATACTAATACTAGGCTGAAAAAAGCATAGAAGACACCAGAAAATCCCTTTCTCTGGAGATTAAAGAAACAAAATCTAGTCAGACTGAAAAAAAAATGTTGTAATCTACATGCAATCTCTAATGGTGCCATGACATCAAGGATGGACGAAGCATAGCAGTGAATCAGCAATATAGAATATTAAAAATTATGGGGAATAATGAAGCAGAAACACAGAGGGAAACAAAGGCAAAGATCACAATGCAAGACATTGAGAACTCAGTGATTTATTAAAAAAGAAATAATATCCAAATCATAGGAGTGCCCGAAGATGAAGAGATAGCAAAGGGGTAGAAAGTTTATGTGAGCAAATTATAGTGGAAAACTTTCCTAATGGGGAAGGACACAGACATCAAAATCCAAAGAGCACAGAGAACTTCCATTCAATTAAAAAAAATTGACCATCACTAAGACATATCATAGTCAAATTCACAAAATACATATACAGGAAAGGATACTGTAGATTTTAAATGAGGGGATGAAGAACCATTTATCATACAATGGGCATCAAAAGAAAGCTGCAGTAGCCAGTCTAATATCAGACAACCGAGATTTCAAAATAAAGACTATAACAAGAGATGAAGAAGGACATCATGTCATAATTAAGGGGTCTATCCACCATGAAGATCTAACAATTATAAATATTTATGCCCCAATGTAGTAGGGCCCAAATATATAGATTAATCACAAAATAAAAAAACTCATTGATAATAATACCATAATAGTAGGAGACTTCAATACTCCACTTACAACAATGAACAGATCATCTAAGCAGAAAATCAACATGGAAACAACTTTGAATAATACAGTGGACTGGATGGATTTAAGCAATATATTCAGAATATTTCATCCTAAAGCAGCAGAATACATACTCTTCTCAAGTATGCATGGAAAATGGATCACATATTGTGTCACAAGTCAGCCCTCAACAAGTATGAAAAGATTGAGACCATACATTGCATATTTTCAGACCACAATACTATGAAATTTGAAATCAACCACAAGAAAAATTTTGACAAGACCATGAACACTTGGAGATTAAAGAACACGCTCCTAAAGAATGAAAGGGTTAACCAAGAAAATAAGAGGAAATTAAAAAGTATATGGAAGCCAATGAAAATGAAAACACAACAGTCCAATATCTCTGGGGTTCAACAAAGACTGTCATAAGAGGTAAGTTTATAGAAACCCAGGCCTTTCTGAAAAAGGAAGAATGGTCTCAAATACATAATCTAACCTTACACCTAAAGGAGCTGGAAAAAGAATAGAAACTAAAGCCAAAAACCAGCAGAAAAAGGGTAATGATAAATTTTAGAGCAGACCTCAATGATATCAAAATAAAAACCAAACAGTAGAACAGATCAATGAAACTAGGAGCTGGTTCTTTGAAAGAATTAACAAAACTGATAAAGCACAGGCCAGACTGTTAAAAAAGAAAAAGGAAAGGACCCAAATAAATAAAATCACAAATGAAAGAGGAGAGATCACAACCAACACCCTAGAAATACAAACAATAATAAAAGTATATTATGAGCAACAATATGTCAACATATTGGGCAATCTGGAAGAAATGGACAAATTTCTAGAAACATATAAACTACCAAAATGAAATATAAAGAAATAGAAAATTTAAACAGACTCATAATCAGTAAAGAGTTTGAGTCAATAATAAAAAATCTCCCAACAAACAAGGTTCTAGGGCCAGATGGCTTTCCAGAGGAATTTCCCTAAACATTTAAAGATGAGTTAACACCTAGTCTTTTGAAGCTGTTCCAAAAAATAGAAATTGTAGGAACACTTCTAAACTCATTCTACAAGGCCAAAAGTGCCTTGATTCCAAAACCACACAAAGACCCAATAAAAAGGATAACTGCAGACCGAATTCCCTGATGGACATGGATGCAAGGCTCAACAAAATACTAACAAACCAGATCCAACAATACATTTAAAGAATTATTCACCATGATCAAGTGAGATTTATTCCTGGGATGTAGGGCTGGTTCAATATCTGCAAAACAATCAATGTGATACATAGAATTTTAAATTTTTTTAATGTTTACTTATATCTGAGAGAGAGACAGAACATAAGTGGGGGAGGGGCAGAGAGATGCAGAGAATCAGAAGCAGGCTCCAGGCTCTGAGCTGTCAGCACAGAGTCCAACACGGGGCTTGAATTCACAGACTGTGAGATCATGACCCGAGCTGAAGTCAGTCGCTCAACCGACTGAGCCACCCAGGCACCCCATGATACATCACATTAATAAAAGAAAGGATAGAACCACATGATCCTCTCAATAGATACAGAGAAAGCATTTGACAAAATACAGCATCCTTTCTTGATAAAAACCCTCAAAAATGAAGGGATAGAAGGATCATACCTCAAGATCATAAAAGCCCTCTATGAAATACCTACTGATAATGTCATCATCAATGGGAAAACACTGAGAACTTTCCCATAAGGTCAGGAACACGACAGGGATGTCCAAGCCTCAGTAATCAGAAAACACAAGGAAATAAAAGGCATCCAAATTGGCAAGGAGGAAGTCAAACTTTCACCCTTCACAGATGACATGATACTCTACATGTAAAACCCAAGAGATTCCACTAAAAAACTGTTAGAACTGATATATGAATTCAACAAAGTTGCAGGATATAAAATCAATGTACAGAAATCAGTTGTATTTCTATACATCTATAAGAAAGCAGCTGTAAGAGAAATCACAGAATCAATCCCATTTACAACTGCACCAAAACCCATAAAATACTTAGGAATAAACCTAACCAAAGAGGTGAAATATCTATACACTGAAAACTATAAAAAGTTTATGAAAGAAATTGAAGAAGATACAAAGAAATGGAAAAACATTCCATGCTTATGGATTGGAAGAACAAATATTTTTAAAATGTTGGTACTATTCAAAGCAATCTACATATTCAATGCAATCCTTGTCAAAATAACAGCAGCCTTCTTCACAGAGCTAGAACAAACAATTCTAAAATTTGTATGGAACCACAAAGACACCAAATAGCTAAAGTAATGTTGAAAAACAAAAACAAAGCTAAAGGAATCACAATTCCCAGCTTCAAGCTGTACTACAAAGCTGTAATCATCAAGAATGTATAGTACTGGCACAAAAACAGATACATAGTTCAACAGAACAGTATAGAGATCCTAGAAATAGACCCACAAACATATGGCCAACTAATCTTTGACAAAGCAGGAAAGAATATACAGTGGAAAAAAAGACAGTCTCTTCAGCAAATGGTGTTGGGAAAACTGAACTGTGACATGCAAAAGAATGAACCTGGACCACTTTCTTATACCATACACAAACAAAATTCAATATGGATGAAAGACCTAAACACAAGACAGGGAGCCATCAAAATCCTAGACAAGAAACAGGCAACATCTTTGACCTCAGTCTCAGCAACTTCTTACTTGGCATGTCTCCAGAGGCAAGGGGAACAAAAGCAAAAATGAACTATTGGGACCTCATCAAGAAAAAATTTCTGTGCAGTGAAGCAAACAACTAGCAAAACTAGAAGGCAGCTGATAGAATGGGAGAAGATATTTAAAAGTGACATAGCAGATAAAGGGTTAGTATCCAAAATCTATAAGTAACTTACCAAACTCAACACCCCCCAAAAAAACAAATAATCCAGTGAAGAAATGGGCAAAAGACATGAATAGACACTTTTCCAAAGAAGACATCCAGATGGCTAACAGACACAGGAAAAGATGCTCAATGTCACTCATCATCAGGGAAACACAAATCAAAAACACAGTGAGATCCCACCTCACACCTGTCATATTAACTAAAATTAACAACTCAGGAAACAACAGATGTTGGTGGGGATGCAGAGAAAGGGGAATCTTTGCACTGTTAGTGGGAATGCAAACTGGTGCAGCCACTCTGGAAAACAGTTTGGAGGTTCCTAAAAAAAAAATTACACACACACACACACACACACACACACACACACACTGGAACATTACTTGGTGATAAAAAAATAACATCTGGCCATTTGCAACAACATAGATGGAACTAGAGTGTATTATGCTAAGTGAACGAAGTCAGTCAGAGGACAAATATCATATGATTTCACCCATGTGTAATTTAAGAAACAAAACAGATTAACATAAGTGAAGGTAAGGAAAAATAAGATAAAAACACAGAGAGAAGCAAACCATAACAGACTCTTAAATACAGAGAACAAACTGAAGGATGCTAGTGGGGTGTTTGGTATGGGGATGGGATAAATGGGCAATGGGCATTAAGGAGCACACTTGTTGGGATGAACACTGAGTGTTTAATAGAAGTGATGAATCACTAAATTCTATTCCTAAAATCATTATTACACTAAATGTTAACTAGTGTGGATTTAAGTTTAAGAGCAATAAATGATAATAATAAAATAAATTAAAATTTTGTAACGTTTATTCATTTTTGAGAGACAGAGAGAGACAGAGCATGAGCAGGGAAGAGGCAGAGAGAGGGAGATACAGAATCTGAAACAGGCTCCAGGCTCTGAGCTGTCAGCACAGAGCCCAACATGGGGTCCAAACTCATGATCTGAGAGATCATGACCTGAGCTGAAGTCAGACACTCAAACGACTGAGCCACCCAGGCGCCCCTGGTTAATTTTTTTAATCAGAAAAAAAAAAAAAAAGATTTGAGCATAAAAAATGTACACTACTATGATTACATAAATAGTGTTCAATGATGTACTAAGTCTAGACTTCCTTTTCATTGGGTTCATTGTAGATCTGAATCATGTACCAAGGGTATATTTGTCTCTCATAAAAGCCATCAGTTATTAAAAATTGTTACATGTCATTTTCATTCATATTTCAGTCAAGTCTTTGTTGACGATTTTTCTTGTTTTAGTTTTTTCTAACTTTTTCATTTATATTCCATTTTTGCAGCAATAATTTTTATATAATAACAAAATATTTTCTGTTGAGATCTCTATTAAGATCTCCAAGACTTCCCTCTCGGAATCTTCTATTCTCCTACTTCAGTGTAGACTGGTAAGCAACTACCACCTGGAACTTCTCTCCAGCACTCTCCTGGTGTGGAGCTGCACTTAAAATGAAGGGACTAAGTTTAGCTTGATTTCATTGTGGCATATCTATGAATATATGAATCTGGAGTTTATGATCAAGATGAAATTTGAAGTTAAATATTTGCAGGTAATTAAATGTCAAAGCCATTTGGATTGATGAAATCAACCAGTGAGAACGCAATACATAATTATCATAGAAATATTCAATAATATATGTGCAATATTGGTTATTTTATGAATCCAAATATTAATTGAGATAATTGTTTCCTACATGGTTCAAAAACATTAAGCTCATATTAGAAAAAAATTTAATAATAATACAGAGCAATAGAATTATTGATGTAGCCATTGTACTATGAAATTCAACTAATTTAGCCCAGGAAGCAATGCTAATCATACATATTCTAAACTTTAAATATGCTTTATTGGAAAAACAGACAAAATAAAATGGATTTTTCAAAAACAAGTGCTCATTTAATTTCCATTATTCATTGTTGCTGTTTCAAAATGTTAGTTTTTTTCAATTATATCTACATGATATATTTAATTAATATTACTGTCTCTATTTACACAGGGAAATACAGATTGGGTATTTTTCACATATATGTGTAGATATATGTGTATGTATATATATATATATATGTGTGTGTGTGTGTGTATGTATATATACTAAAAATGAACTAAAATTAATTCATTGCCAAGCTACAGTATTTATGTTACCAAGGCTCTATCAGAATGTAGACACATTATCAAGGCTCCATCCATGGATACACTTCAACTAACCCCTTTAATCTGATGTTTGTCTAATTTGAAATATATCATAAGTGCATTTACTATATATGTAATGCGATTATTTACATTCGTGGTATAAGTTTGAATACTTAAACTATAGTTAGGCAAGTTTAAAGAGCAACTGCTTCATATCAAGAGTATTTCTGTGAAGGCATATTTCATCACAAAATCAAGTATCTTTTCTACATTTTTTTTAGGTGGGAACATCTCTCATGTTATTTGGATCTTGCATATTAAATTTAAGGTTATTTTTTTTCTTCTATTTTACAGCAAGCTATGGATGAGGGACCTAAAGTGGCAGACTAAAAATGTAAGAAAACAACGTCTTGTATAAATAACTGATGCAGCAATATTGCTTGTACTTTTTATCCAGCAATTTACAAACTAATAATCCTGTCATTATATAGAATACTAATGGTATGTATCTTTTCTACACAATTAGAAGCCACTTAAGCACATTGAGAAACTACAAATTGATTTTACTAAGCATTAATAATGTGAAGAAGGTGATCTGGAGCTAGATCTTAAAGAATAAGTGACTAGAGTTCAAATTGTAATTAAAATGTTTCTATTTGGCTTAGCAAACCTTAACATGAACTGGCAGCAAGAGAAAAGTTATTCAATAACATAAAATACTGTAACTGAGCTGACAGGCTCCTGACAAGCAGTTTCCAGATAGTTCTAGCTCCATGTATATAAAACTCATATATATCTATGAAAAAGAAAGATCAATATTATTCCAAACCTGCCTTTCACTTTACATTTATAAAAGAACTAGGTTACTGAAGTGAACGTTCTTTCTCAAAATCAAATTTATCAAAGAATTGGGAATTTATTTGGTATAGAGGAGGCACAATTATTCCACAAGATTTCATTATGCTACTGACACTTTATGTGTTTATAAACGAGAAGGCACTTTGGTTTTAATCATGTCAATTTTATCAAAATTTCTACCAGTTAATTACAAGAAGTGAGTATGCTTTAGAAGTTAAAGAAGACTGTTTTAAATAAATTGGTATGTATTAATTAATAGAATATACCAATCAAGATAATTGCTTTAAAATTTGTAGTACTCTGGTAATGGCATAGTTTTGTTTTTGTATATGTATGAGAAAGACCATTTTCCATAATGTATGTAACAGATGAGCCTCACAGTCTTTCAATATGTATGCAGTTGGTTATTTCTTAAATTCATGTTTAAATTGGCTTTACTATAAAGGACTGTCATATAAATTTAAATGACTTACCATAAAGTTCTTCTAAGTTGCTAAGTATGTCTCATAGAAGATTTGTTTTAAACTCTTAGGTATGAAATATTAATTGATGTACCTTTCATCTATTTATTCAACGAATAAAAATTAAGGACATGTTCTGTATCAGGTTCTGGTATAGGTGGTTTGCATATTTCAGTGAACCAAGGAATCAACTATAATCGTTATTGTTTATTTTGTTTTTATTGTTAATCTTTATACTGTTTACATTCTAGAGAAGATAGATGGGAAATACATTGTATAGCATGACAGAAAAAAATACCTCTATGGGAAAAAGAGAAAGTAAAGTGCGATAAAGGCATTTTGAGTGTGCAAAACAGCTAGATTGCATTGTTAAATGGGGTGATCAGGTGAAACGATGCTATAAGAACAAAACCTGTAAGGAAATGAGAGGTGGCCATGGCCAATAGAGAGTTTCAAGCAGAAGAAACACCAACACTGAGGTGGGAGAATGCCTGACATGTTCAAAGAATCTCAAGAAAGTCAAATGAGCTTAGTGAGAAGTAGTCAGAAATCAGAGTAGAGAGGTAACTGTGGTCCAGACCCAAAAGATCCTGTTGTAGGTCATTGTAAAGATATTGACTGTCATTTAATACACAATGAAGAACCATAATGGCATTTTAAAGAAAGGAGTGCCATGATTTCATTAATTTCTAAGAAAAATCATTACTGCATTAGAGAAAGTTTGCCATGGGGCTAGACTGGAGCTCAGAGTTCAATCAGGAGGAAGTTATAATATTAGTAGATCAAACTACTAATAGGGAACAAGTGTATAAATTCTGAATGCATCTTGAAGGCAGAGACAGCATGATTTCTTCTTGTATTGGCTAGTTGTGTGTGTGGGAGAGAAGAGTCAGGAATGGGCGTATAGACTTTCATTTGAGACATTAGGAAGATGAATTTCATCTCTACAGACTGAGGTGAAGTCTGTAGGTAAAGCAATTTGGAATGAATTTATCAAGAAACCAATTTTGGAAATGTTAAGCTTGAAAAGACTCTTTTTATATTCAAGTGATGATGTAACTGAATATAACAATCTGGATTTCATAAAGATGTGTGGTCTAAAGATAAGTATTTAAATATATGGGCATATAGGTAGCATTAAAATAAATAAAATAAAATAAAATAAAATAAAATAAAATAAAATAAAATAATAAAAGAACTAGTAATATGGCTAGAAAAGTAAATCAAAGACTAAAATTCTGAGACAACTTCTTGATAAGAGGTCAGAAAATAAAGGAAGAGCCAACAGATGAGGCTGAGAAAGGACATTAATGTGACTGGAACAAAACTATGAATTTGTAAGAAGGTTCTGGAAGTCAAAGGAAGAGACAGTATTATGAAGAGGAAGTGGTAACTGTGTCTAATGCTATTGATAAGTCAGGTAAAATAAAAAGTGAAAAGTGAGTATCAATTTAGCAATGTGGAGGACATTGTTGACCTTCACAAAAGCAGTTTTTGTAAAATAATTGAGGTGAAATCCAGATTGAAATAAAATTCTACAAAATACTTTCTTTCTCAAATTTAACAACTATATTTCATACTTCAGTGAATAAAATCCTCCTTTTCCACAGAACATAGCACAATTTAACAAATTAGAAGAATTCACTGAACCTATGGTTATCTTATGAGCAATGATAATTCTGAGCTCATCTTTTTAAAATATATGTTTATATATTTAACTTACATGTTTAGTTCACCCACATCTCCCACATCTCCACTCTTGCAAATGGATATGAGTATTATAAAGTCTATCAAGAAGTGTGATGTCTTCTGAGAGGGTACAAATGCAAACCCAAGTTCAGACCAGTGCTTTTTTCTTTTCAGATATTCCCAAAAGTCTCAGAATGAATAGAATTTGCTCCCCCAGTCTGCACTCTTAACTAAATGATAAGTATGACCTGTAGTCTAAAATGAAGTTCTTATAAAGGCTAAAGTGTATAAGATCTTGTGTGAAATTTTGAATCATATTAAAAATGTATAAAATAAAATAAAAAAAATGTATAACTAGCAACAAACTTCTGAAAACAAAGAAGACTAATTTTATGTTTTATATGTACTTAAAAGGAACAACATGTTTTTCCAATTAATTAGACAAGTTTAAAATGAAAGGAAATAACCAGGGACTACTAAGAGAGAGAAAAAATACATAGTGGTTTAAGGAAGTTAAAGCCTGCAAGACATTCAGAGATTTTAGGTTAGAGGGTCCAGAAACAACTTTCTCTTCCAATGCTTATGTAGGAACAGAAGATGTGAGCGTATATAAAAAGAGGGAGCTACAGCTCAGCTCCCCACCATTATAATAAAGAATTTAAAATATTCTTTCTTATAAGCTAGAAAACAATACACAATAATATGAAAAAGCAGCTGGAAATCTTGCTGTCTGTGTAGTACCGGAAGATGGGAAAATTACCACTACCATAAAAAAACACACATATTAAAGAGATTTGTTAGATATTCAAAAGGCATAATTGAAATTACAAAGAATTCTTAACAAAAAGATAAAACAGAAACTATAATTCAGACTGGGTAAACCAGAAAGTGACAGATTTAAAAATTGAAATAAACAGGTGTGCCTGGGTGGCTCAGTCGGTTAAATGTCTGACTTCGGCTCAGGTCATGATCTCATGGTTTGTGAGTTCAAGCCCCACGTCAGGCTCTGTGCTGACAGATAGGAGCCTGGAGCCTGCTTCGGATTCTGTGTCTCCCTTTCTCTCTGCCCCTCCCCCACTTGTGCTCTGGTTTTCTCTACCAAAAATAAATAAAATGTAAAAAAAAATTTAAAAAGTGAAACAAACAAATCCATGATAATATTAGAAAAAAATCAATTTAATCCTCCTAAAGAAATACTTCACGCAGGCATAAACATCAAAATAAAAAAAAAAAAAGAGTGGACTTAGGATAATGGGCATAGAATTCTGTATATAATAAATAGAAACCTATCTTTTCAAAATTTCTCAGAATATATTTAGAAAATGATCGTATGTTAGAATATAAAAAAATTGACAATAGATGTAACATATATATATTTCCTTAAAACCCACAAAATAATTAATATCAAACTTTAATATCAAATTAGTGGACTATGGTTATAAATCTAAACCAATAAGCAGGAGACTATATAGTCTTAAACGTATATATTAGAAAGGCAAGATTAAGCCTTCTAGGGCCAACATTCATCTCAAAAAATTAATAATGGAGCATCTGAAAAACTCCAAAAAATTATAGAGATAAAGATAATATAAATGAGAGCTAAAATTAATGAAACATGAAACAAGAGAAGATCAAGGAAATTAAAGGCAGTTTTTATATAGAGTATAAAAGCAAATTGATCAAAAATGTCTTAAAATATAGAGTGTGAGAAAATAGGTTTAAATCCATAAATTTAGTACTGATTTGATAAAATAAACTAAATTAATGGAATTATATTTATTAAGGCATAACATATAAAAACATGTAATTATATCAATACTTTTGAGTATTATTTTTCTAAAATTCAACATTTGTTACAATAAATCTTAGCAAGGTAAGAATAAAGGGGAAACTTCCTTATTCTGATAAAAGGTTTGCATTAAAATGAAACTAGGGAGTTTTGGAAAATGGAGTAGGAGGATCCCAAGCTCACCTCATCTGATGGACATTCTGAGATAACAGCTATGTCTACATGACAAACTGAAAAGTTTGTGAGTAGTACTATTTTTAACTTTTTAAGGAAACTCTTTACTGTTATCCAGAGTGACAGCACAAGTTTCTATTCCTGCTAACAGTATAAGAGGATTCCTCTTTCTCCACACTCTTGCCAACATCTGGTGTTTCCTGTGTTATTAGCCATTATGACTGGTATTAGGGGATAACTCACTGTAATTTTGATTTGAATTTCCGTGATGATGAGTGATATTGAGCATCTTTTCATGTATCTATTAGTCATCTGTATATCTTCTTTGGCAAAATGTCTATTCATGACTTCTCCCCATTTTTAAATAGGATTAGTAGTCTTTGGGTGTTGAGTTTTATAATTGTTTTATGTATTTTGGATACTAACCTTTTATCAGATATGTCATTTGTAAATATCTTCTCCTATTCTGAAGGTTGTCTTTTAGTTTTGTTGACTGTTTCCTTCACTGTGCAGAAACTTTTTATCTTGATTAAATGCTAATTATTTATTATTGCTTTTGTTTCTCTTGCTTCAGGAGACATATCTAGTAAGAAGTTCCTATGACCAATGTCAAAGAGGCTGCTGCCTATGTTATCCTCTAGGATTTTAATGGTTTCCTGTCTCACATTTAGGTTTTTCATCTATTTTGAATTTATTTTTGTGTATGGGATAAGAAAGTGGTCCAGTTTCTTTCTTTTTCATGTCACACTCCAGTTTTCCCAATACCAATCACTGAAGATACTGTCTTTACCCATCGGATATTCTTTCCTGATTTGTCAAAGAGGAATTGATTATACAGTGTGGGTTCAGAAAACTCAGCATTGAGTCTTCTCTTCCATTCTATTGATCTGTGTCTGCTTTTGTGCTAGTGCCATAATGTCTAGATCACTACAGCTTTGTAATATAACATGAAATACAGAATTGTGATGCCTCTCACTTTGTTTTTCTTTTTCAAGATTGCTTTGGCTATTCAGGGTCTTTTGTGATTCCATACAAACTTTAGGATTGTTTGTCCTAGTCTGCTGGCAATATTTTGGTAGAGATTGCTTTAAACATGTAGATTTCTTTGGGCATATAGACATTTTACCAATATATGTCATTTTAATCCCTAAGTATGAAATGTCTTTCTTTGTGTCATCTTCACTTTCTTTCATTGGTGTTTTATAGTTTTCACAATACAGATCTTTTACAAGGAAATTTTTTAAGTAGAAAGAAAAGGTCATAAATAGAAGTCAGTAAAGAAAATATCACAGGTAGAAGCAAACACATAGTAAAGGCTGTAGATTAATCACTTATAAAGCCAGTATGGAGATTAAAACAAAAGTAGTAAAATCAATTATATTTGCAAAAAATAGTCAAGGGATACATAAAGTAAAAATATGTATATTATGACATCATATACATAAAACATGTAGGGAGGGGTAAAAATGTAATGCCTTAGAATGCATTGAAGCTTAAGCAACCATCATCTTATTATATACTGTTATACATATAAGATGTTATATGTGAACCCAATGGTAATAACAAATCAAGAACTTATAATATATACACAGACATACAGAGAGAGGAATCCAAGCATAACATTAGAGAAAACCATCAAACCACAAGGCAGGAGAGCAAGAGAAGAAAAAAGGAACAGAAAAAGCTTCAGAAACAGAAAACAATGAACAAAATTGGTGACAAATACATGCCTATGAATAAATAATTTAGATGTAAATGGACTAACGACATCCATCAAAAGAAACAGGGTAACTCTATGGATAAAAAATAAGACCCATCTATATTCTGTCTGTAAGAGATTCACTTCAGACCTAAAGACACATTCAGATTAAAAGTAAAATGGAAAAAAATATATATATACCATGCAAATTGTAGTTTAAAATATCTGGAGTAGGAACACTTTTAACAGACAAAATAGACTTCAAAATAAAGACTGTAGCTAAAGATAATGACCATGACATAATGATTAAAAAAATCAATCCAATAAGAGGTTGTAACATTAATAAATACCTATGGACCCAACATAGGAGTACCTAAATATATGAAGCAAATATTAACGTACATAAAGGGAAAAATTAACAGTAATACAATAATAGTAGAGAATTTTAACACCTCACATACATCAATGGATAAATGATCCAGGCAGAAAGTCAACAAGGACACAGGGCCTTTGAATGACACATTAGATCAAATGGATCTAACAGATGTATTCAGAACATTTAATCTAAAAGCAACAGAACACACACTCTCTTAAAGTGCACATGAAACATTCTCCATGATAGATTACATGTTATGCCACAAAAAATCTCAATAAAGTTCAAAAGATTGAAATCATATCAAGCATCTTTTCCTACTACCTTAGTATAAAACTGGAAATCAATAACAAGAAAAATACTGGAAAAAAAACACAAACACATGGAAACAAATAACATGCTACTAAACAACCTATGAGTCAATGAGGAAATCAAAGAGGAAATCAAAATATACATGAGACAGATAAAAATTCAAAATCTTTGGGACACAGTGAAAGCAGTTCTAAGAGAGAAGTGTACAGCAATAAAAGCCTATATCAAGAAATAAGAAAAATCTCAATTAAACAACCTAAACTTATACCTAAAGGAGTGAGGGGAAATAAAGAACAAACAAACCCAAAGCTAAGAGATGGAAGGAAATAGTAAAGATTAGAGCAGAAATAAATGAAATATAGACCAAAAGATATAGAAAATACAAATAAAACCAAGGGCTGTTCTTTCAAAAGTTAAACAAAATTTGCAAATGTTTAGCCAGATTCACCAAGGAAAAAAAAAGGCAGAGAGAGAGAGAGAGAGGACTCAAATAAATAGAATAAAAAATGAAGGATAAATAGCAACCAATAACACTACAGAAATACAAAGAATTATAAGAAAATACTATGATAAATTGTGTGCCAACAAATTGGATAGCCTAGAAAAAATAGATAAATTTATACAAACATATAATCTTCCAAGACTGAGTCATAAAGAAATAGAAAACTTGAATAGTCTAGGTCTCCTGGGTGGCTCAATTGGATATGCATCTGACTTTTGATTTCAACTCAGGTCATAATCTCAGGGTGTGTGGGTTTGAGTGCTGCATGAGGCTCTGTACTGGTAATGAGTAGCTTGCTTGAGATTCTCTCTCTCTCCCTCTCTCTGTACCCCCCCCCCAAACTGGCTTTCTGTCTGTCTGTCTCTCTCTCTCTCTCTCTCTCTCAGGAAGAAAGAAAGAAAGAAAGAAAGAAAGAAAGAAAGAAAGAAGAAAACTTAAACAGTCAGATTACTAGTAAAGAAATTGAATCTGCAATAATAATAAAAAACTCAAAAAACAAAAGTCCAGGACTAGATACCATTACAATTTAATTCTACCAAACATTTAAAGAAGAGTTAATACCTAGTTTTCTCACACTATTCCAAAAAATAAAAGAGAAGGAAAACTTCTGAATTCATTCAGTCAGGGTGGTATTACCCTGATACAAAAACCAGGCAAAGACACTACAAAAAAAGAAAACTTTTGGGAACCTTATTTTTCTAAAGTTCAACATTCATTTGTTACAATAAATCTTAACAAAGTAAGAATAAAGGGAAAACTTCCTTATCCTGATAAAAGGTTTGCATTAAAATGAAACTAGGGAGTTTGGTCCCTTCTGAGAAGGTACCAATATCTCTGATGAATATATGCAAAAATCCTCAACAAAATATTAGCACCCAAAAACAATAATATATTTAAGATTTTTTTTTACCATGAACAAGTAAGATATATCCCAAACATGCATGGGGGGTTCACTATTTGCAAATCATATTCAATGTGATACACCATAACAACAAAACAATGGATAAAATAATATGATCATCTCAATAGATGCAGAAAAAGCATTTAACAAAATACAACATCTGTTCATGACAAAAATTCTCAACAAAGTGGGGTTAGAAAGAACATACTTCAATATAGTAAAGGTCATATATGACAAACTCACAGCTACTATACTTGATGGTGAAAAAGTTGAAGCTGTTACTCTAAGATGAGAAACAAGACAAGGATGTCCCCTCTCACCACTTTTATTCAATATAATACTGGAGGTCCTAGCTACAGAAATCAGATAAGAAAAAGAAATAAAAAGCACCCAAACTGGTAAGGAAGTAGTAAAACTGTTACTATTTGCAGATGACACGATGCTATATATGGAAAACCTGAAGGATTCCACCAAAATACTATTAGAACTTATGAATGAATTCAGGAAAGTAGCATGGTATGTAAGGAATACACAGAAATCTGCTGTGTTCCTATACACTAATAACAAAGTTGCAGAAAAAGATATTAAGAAAACAACCACATTTACAATTGCACTAATAAAGGATAAGATACCTAGGAATAAATTTAACCAAGAACATGAAAGATCTGTACTCTGGGATTGTGATGCCTCCTGCTTTGGTCTTCTTCTTCAAAATTAC